>NC_069500.1:1429670319-1429677819 GCF_027579735.1 Bombina bombina
CTCAACAGAGGCCGTTGTAGCTGGTATTGTGAGAACCAGCTTCAGTAATTTCACTGCCTCTGGAACAGTCTTCATGAGATCGTTGTTGGCCAAAAAGTTTAGTAGATCTGTAGGTGATTTGCAATCATTTCTCACCATTTCTGAACTATAACATCCAATTAGATCAGATTTTAATCGAACTAAGTCAAAGTATTTGCCATATCTTGCTAGGCTCTGCAGTTTTTGGTCATCAATATGTTTGGACATCTCAAGCAATTTAGTGCAATCGACCAAACAAAGGAATTCTAGCTCAGCAAAATGGTCAAACCGAGCTTTCATTTGAACGTTTACATTGTCCATAATGTTGTAAAACAACCTTCTCCTCACATCTTTTATTGGCTGTTTACTCCTTACATTGTCTGTCAGCCCCATTCTGATGCAATCCGCCTCAAATGTACCATACAAATTGTCAAACTCTTGTCTGTGATTTTCAAGAAATTTCATGGTATCAGCAATTCTCCGACAGCAGAATCCAACATCCATCACTTTACTCTGCAGCAATCGAAAGAGTGCGTCAGTTTGTATGAAAATGGCCTCATATGTCATAAGCAAGAAGCAGGTTGATGCTTTATTCAGAAAGAAGTAATATCCTTCAGACATCATCAAGGTCTCATGATCCCAACCATCTGGATTTTCTCTGAGAAACAGGAACATAGCACGTATATCACTTTGATACATGTTGACCGTCTGCACTAGTCTGGAATTTGAACTCCATCTGGTGGGTGCTGCTCTCGGTAAACGTCTCTTCACCATATCGTCCAGTAGGTGGGTGCGCTTTGTCGATTTACTGAAAAACGTAGCCATTCCCTCAAGTGTAGAAAAAAATACTTTACACTCTTCTATAGATTTTGCAGAATTAGAGAGCACCAGGTTTAACTTGTGTGCATAACAATGAATAAAAGTTGCTTCAGGTACTTTTTCTTTAATCTTTGCTTGCACCCCATTAATAGCTGATGCCATCACAGAGGCTCCGTCGTAAGTCTGAGCTACCAGCTTTTCAAGACAATTATATTTCTCCAACACTCCCAATACATAGTCTGCAATAGCTGGTGCTCGTCTGTCAACCACTTCATCAAATCCTAAGAACGCCTCCTTCACAATTATCTCACTGTTCAGCTCACTTTTAGCCACATAACGCAAAATTACAGAGATTTGTGTTATGTTTGTAACATCGGTTGTCTCGTCTACTTCCACAGCAACAAAGGGGGCTGCATTAATCTCCTTTCTTATATCATCTCTCACTATATCAGCTACTGCTTCGATTAAGTCATTCTGGATTCTATTTGAACATCCAGAAAACACAGTGGATGTTTGCAAATGTCTTGCAAAAGTTGCATCTTTCCATGCAAACATATGCAATAGCTCCACATAGTTGCCACGATTAGAGGACTTTGCTCCCTCCTCGTTACCACGGAATGCTATTTCCTGTTTGCCTAGATAGAAGGTTGCTTGAATAAGGTTTTTTAAAATCTCACGGTTTTCAGTCACTTTTGCATTGTGGTTGATGATATCTAATCTCCGCTGTTCATTTAAAGCAGTATCTATCCTTCTCGCTAATCCAAAGGTTTTCCAAGCAAATTGGTTTTGAATGTGACTGGTCGATTTCTCATGTTTGTTAGTGCCCCTTGATAGATTTTTTAAATCTCCAAATCCAGCATTTGTCCAAACATTATCTGTAGTGGAGAATAAAATACACGGAAAGCAGTATAGGCGATTCTTTGTAGCACAGCCACACAGCCATTCTTTCCTTTGATACCATTCAATTTGGAATGTACGTGTCATCGTTTTGTCTTTTTGAAGTAAGTCCTTCAGCTCAGGCATTGGTCTTCCTTTATTTATTACTTCTTTTTTTGCGGGAAAGTCCAATCTTGAGAAATTTCTAAGGTTGGATATAGTGTTTTCCATTTTCCAAAAATTAGAATACTGAACACCTGGAAACAGATAAAAAAATGAGAGAAATCAGAAGGAGAGAACTAGAGTTAATCAAAGTAAATCTAAAAATATACATATTGTGTAAAAAACAACAAACAACTTACTTGCTTTCTTGCATAATGAACATCTAGATATGCTCTGTGTAGTGTAGCCCTGTCCTTATTGCGATATGGGAGCTGATATCTTTTAAACTGCAGTCAGATTCTGAATAACTATCTACGCATGCGCAACAACTGGAACATCAAAACGAGGGCAAGGTCAAAAGGAATTTGAATAAACTACATTAAAAAAACACTAAAATGGATAAACATCTGTAGACTGTGACATACGATAGCAGATGACATGAGTAATTTTTTATTCTTTGATATTCTCAAGCAGCAGAATATAGGCAACCTGGCAATGTAATGTACAATACTAATAAAAAATTATCAAATTTTCTTCTCTCTTGCTATATTTTTTTGAAAAATAAGGCATCTAATCTAAGGAGACAGCCATTGTTTGGTTCAGCACCCTGGATAGCGCTTGCTTATTGGTGGGTGCATTTAGCCACAAATCAGCAAGTACAACCCAGGTATTGAACCAAAAATGTGCCGGCTACTAAACTTACATTCTTGCTTTTCAAATAAAGATAGCAAGAGAATGAAGAAAAAGTGATAATAGGAGACAATTAGAAAGTTATCTAAAATTGCATGCTCTATCTGAATCAAGAAAGAAACTAATGGGTACAGCGTCCCTTTAAGACCTTATATAAAATAAATATCAGTGGTATGAAATATGTAGGTAGAATGGTCAAAATTTACTTAATGGTGGATTACAACCCTGATAACTTTACTGAGATTTTGTATTCTCCATCTAGATTAATACATTTGAATGAAAAATAGTGAGGAGAAAATAGTCACAAAATTCTCTTTACATCTGACCAAAGACTAATACTTGACAATCCACAGTCAATAACACATTACAAAGTAATGTACTATATATAATATTTAAGTACTTATTTTTATTCAGTGTAATATGTTAAAGGGACAGTCTAGTATAAACTAAACTTTCATTATTCAGATAGGACTTTTAATTTTAATCAAATTTCCAATTTACTTTTATCATCAAATTTGCTTTTTTTTTATTGGTATTCTTAGTTTAAACTAAACATAGGTAGGCTCATATGCTAATTTCTAAGCCTTTGAGGGCTGCCTTTTATCACATGCTTTTTAAATCTGTTTTCAACACAAAGACAAAGTAAACTTAGGCCATATAGATAAAACTGTGTTCAGGCACAGGGGGTTATTTAAGATTTAGCACAAAACAATGCTAAATTTAAGACAATAGATAATAAACAGTCACAGTCATGTGATCAGGGGGAGGTAAAAAGTATATTAATATAACTGTATTGGTTATGCAAAACTGGGGAATGGGTAATAAAGGGATTATCTATCTTTTGAAACAATAACAATTCTATGGTAGACTGTCCCTTTAAATCAAAATCAGTGTAACAAAAACAATGACAGAGGGCTATTCTGTTCTGCTCTACCTTTGATGTGGACGTTTTTATTGTTTGTTAAGGTTTGACACATGTGCATTGCAAAAGTGTGCCCTGACTTGTGTCACTGTCCAGTATCACAGGATTGTAAATTTTTGGTCAACAAATTTGGTATATTATTGCTGTCCCTGGGCTCTATTAACCTTAACCACAGTGGCAATTCTAAATCCTAAACCAATTACCTGTTTCATGATGCTAACACAAAAATGCTCATCCAGAGACAGAGTATATATTTATTGTTATAGTATTAAATCTATATTATTCACAATGCCCAACCCATGATTCTTCTATGAGATATCAGACATGGATCTACTTTTTTGTGTGTGACTGTTGCAATGTAATTTGAAGCATGTGTGAGAAATATCAGGGAATATAAATAGGATTAGGCAGTAGGCACCAAAGTATGTTTTTTTTCTTTTATTGAATTACTTTCATGCAAAAATAATTTTTAATTGAATTGACACTGTCAATTGGTGCCTAATGCCTAATCCTATTTATATTCCCTGATATTTCTCACACATGCTTCAAATTACATTGCAACAGTCACACACAAAAATGTAGATCCATGTCTGATATCTCATAGAAGAATCATGGGTTGGGCATTGTGAATATAGATTTAATAATAATAACAACCATTCACTCACTGTCTCACTCCTGTCCTGAGGCCACACACAAAAAATCAAGTGAACAGTCAAGTGTTTATGTTTTTAAAATTTCAAGCAGCCTTAATATTTTCATTTTAGTTTACTAATACGCAGCCAACCTCGCAACAAGCCAAGCCTGAGCTGACTAGTAAGCCTCCCTGGCCTGTAGCCATAAAGCCACCCGGTCCCACCCCACGTGGGTGATTGAACGTTACTCAGTCTCTCTCTTAATAATTTTAGTTACTGTTTTGACTCCGTCCTGAGTCCACTTTCCCTATTCCCTGAGGCCACTCAAAAAAATCAACCAAGTGAAGGTGACAGTCCAGTGACACAGTCCATAATAGCAAGCAAGGAAGCCACCTGGTCCCACGTTCAGATTCAGAACGTTTTACTATTACTATTTTTTTAGTAACTGTTTTTGTCAGTGCTATAAATTGGTGTGAAAAACACACATTATAGCACTAAGCACTGACAAAAACAGTTACTACAAAAATAGTAAGAGTAAAAGGTTTTGAGAATTATATCAATAGTAGTAACTTTAACTTACACAGAATGTCAAATTATCAATAAAGCCCTAATGTGGATTTTGTTCCCCAATATATCAGAATAATCAGACCTTCAAACGTTGTCAAGTATAATTCAACAGAACACAACACAGCATATAATTATACTCATTTGCATTGTCAGGTGTGATTGTGCATTACATCACACATACATCACACAGCTTGCTAAGCCTTGGAAAGTACAATAGTTATACAGGAACACAACGCAGCATATAATTATACTCATTTGCATTGTCAGGTGTGATTGTGCGTTACATCACACATACATCACACAGCTTGCTAAGCCTTGGAAAGTACAATAGTTATACAGGAACGCAGAATAAAGCTGCATGTTTAACCATTTGACTGCCTGAAATCTGCTGTGCAATACAAATAAAATGTGATTTATTATTCTGCAATTATGAAATATTCCTCTCCCCTTGATTAACCTTTTCACCCCCAAACTAACACAGTGACCCTATAGAAATTGTCACATGATATGCTTGTCATTGCTGGCATTACTCACCGGAAAAACTTTAGTAAAGTTTGTCACAAAGCTGAGAGCTGCCTAGGGGCACCTTCAATTACAGGTACTTCTTGTCCTATTATATCGTTTACATATTGTCTCACATTTTGTGTGCAAAAAATATTATATATATATCAAAACAAAACTGCCAAGTGGAATTAATCATCATTACGTTTAAAGAAAGCTTTACAGGTGGCCCTCGTTTTACAACGGTTCAATTTACACCATTTCAGAATAACAACCTTTTTTTCCAGTCATGTGACTGCTATTGAAAAGCATTGAGAAGCAGTGCATTTATTAAAATAGCCATTAGGTGGGGCTGTCCGCTTGTGTTGCAGCAAAGCCAAGCAAGCTGAAATTAATCAGTTTAACTAGACCTGAGCTATCGAGCAGATTTCAAAGGAACAAGATCTTCCTGTCTATAACTCACTCCAGATTGGAATGCATAGAAAGAACTGTTGAATATAATCTTTACATGGAAAGCGCAATTAAGTTTATATTAACATACCATTGAGGTTTACATTCATCAGGCCTTAAAAAACCTAAGGGGTAGTCTTTTTACCCTCTAATTATAATACACAGGTTTCCCCTTGATGGCAACCGGAAGGTTAGGCTAAGGCCTCTAGTTAGTTTAACTAAAAGTGTTTGTTTTTGTGTACTTGTCTTGTTGTATAATCCCTACCCTTACCTAAGGTTCAACCACTAAGGGTCCAAGAGTGATCCATCCCACATTTAAAAGGGATTAAAAAGAGGACATTCTACTAATATACACATATATGTCTCTTGAATACTGATTCTATTAGCATCAAATGTATATTTTTGTGTATCCTCAAAAAAAAAAAAAATATTTTGAATGGGACATAAAGTTTCAATAAGAAAAACCCTCAAAAGGGTCAAAAATATAGTTCAAGAATTCCAGATCCATTAACACCCATTATAAGCATTTGAAGTCAAAACCCAGGTGAGGATCAGTCTACACCTTAGTTGTCTTAAAGTCTTACCTTAGATTAAGCTGCAAATAGCCTCCTGCACCTTTACTATATCATGCAGCAGGAACGGTAAAAAAGTTATTTTAAGATTAATATTGTTTCTGGCCACTTTGAAATGGCTGCTAAGCTCCGACCACTGGGCTGCATATGGCGTCCAATCACAAAAGGCTCATTAGTTGGATTTAACAGAGCTTGGCAGCCATTTCAAAGTGGCCAGAAACAATATTCATTTTCAAGTTACTTTTTTTTTACTGTTCCTGCTGCATGGTATAAAAAAGGGCGCATGAGGTTATTTAGCAGCTTACTCTAAGGTAAGACTTTAAGATGAATAAGGTGTAGCCTGTCCCTTCAACTATGATAAGTTGAAGCTTAATTGGATCAAAAATTGGGTAGTGGATGAGTGGGAAATGGATTCTCATCCAATTTGATAAATATATTGGAAAACTTGAATTTAGGCCAGTGAATGAGAAAAAACAGACTGCTACTTCAAACAACATAAAACTGTTAAATCAACTTGAAGTTGTTAATTATTTGCTCATATATTTTATAGACTGTCTCTAAATGGCTTTTTTTTAGCTTAGTATATTCAATCTGTGATTAGTTCAATTGTGAAATTCAAATGGACATTAAACTCAAAACATGTTTCCCCTTAAAATGTTCAATTATGCAAACTAAAGGAAAATCTTTACAATGCACTTTCGTTAATATTCATTATTTCAACTGCTTTTTCTGTCATTTGAAAAGGACCATTGTCCTCCTAAATAATGCACAGTGGTTTTGTGATATGTAGGAGCTCTTTTTATATATGTTGTGTATTGGCCACATTGAGGTAAGATAAACAATACTCAAAAGGCTGTTTAAGAAGTTTGTAACTGAATTGTAAAACAACACAAATGTTGCTAGCAAAATGACAGTTCTAAATATCTTTAAAACATTTATTTTGCATGAAGATCTTTTGCAACTCAGAGATTAATTTCTGATTCACATTCAGCAAAAATATAACCTCCACGTCCCTTTAACAATTCTTTTGCATCTATATTTTTATTTAGCTCTACCTTTTTTTACTCAGTATTTTTTAACATTAAACTTCATAATGTATGAGGTGTATTGCCATAAATATACTAAATGTGGGGTGTGTTATTGAAACTATTCCACAGTGGAATAGTTTCAATAACACACCCCACATTTAGTATATTTTATGGCAATACATACACCTCATACATTATGAAGTTTAATGTTAAAAAATACTGAGTAAAAAAAGGTAGAGCTAAATAAAAATATAGATGCAAAA
>NC_069500.1:1429690319-1429707819 GCF_027579735.1 Bombina bombina
TACTGCTATTGTGTGCATCTTTGAAATGTCTTGCAACACTAGTATCTCTTTCAAAGAGTATGTCATCTCTATGCTCCTGTACCCTGTCCTTGAACATCCGTTTTGTTTTACCTACGTAGAACAGGGGACAGGAGCATTGTAAGAGATATACCACTCCTACTGTGTTACAATTTGAAAAACACCTTATTTCAAAGTTATTATTAGTATTGGCCGAAAAAGTTTTGCACTTTAGCATATAGGGACAATACACACAATGTCCACATGGGAAACTGCCTTTAACTTGTTGGTATTTAGTTAGCCAGTTTGTTGTGGGTTCTGACCTTACAAATCTGCTTTTAACCAACTTCTCTTTTAAGTTAGGAGATTTTTTTGCGGTCAAAAGGGGTCTTTGACCCACTTTTTCAGCGATTTTTTCATCAAATGACAACAAGTGCCAATGTCGAGACAAAATGTCTCTCAAAGTCTGCCATTGGCAGTTAAATGTGGTAATAAATCGTGTATTGCCATCTGTAGTGGCCTTGACTTTATTTGAATAAAGGAGATCGTTTCTATTTAATTTCCGTACTTTGTTAAGGGTGAATTTTATTAGTTTGTTCGAATATCCTCTTTCAATGAATTTTTCACACATTATTTGAGCATGATGCTCAAATTTTGTTTTTGAAGAACAATTTCTCTTCAGTCTCAGCAGTTGTCCAAAAGGAATGCCTCTTTTGAGTGATTCCGGGTGGCTACTGGAATCTTCTAATAAGCTATTTGTTGCTGTGGTCTTTCGATGGTTTTCAGTGGTTATTTTATTACCTTCTTTTTTGATACAGATATCCAGGAAAGGTAATTCTTTCACACTGAATACATGTGTCAACAGAATGTTCCGGTCATTTCTATTTAATGAGTCAATAAATTCTACTAGGCAGGCCAGGGGGCCATCCCAAAACATAAGGATGTCGTCCACATATCTAAGCCAAAGGGATACATGGGAACCGAACACCTTCCCAAATTTTTCAAAGATGTCAAGCTCCCATGCCCCCAAGTGTAAGCATGCGTATGTGGGTGCACATACGGCTCCCATTGCTGTCCCCCTGACCTGTCTATAAATTGAGCCATCAAATTCAAATACATTGTTCTCCAGTATAAACCTTAGCAACTTAATAACAAAGTCAGTATGTTTATTACTCTCTGAGCCTCTAGATCTCAAAAAGTGTTCGCTTGCACCAATCCCCACCTCATGAGGTATAGAGGAATAGAGACTTTCTACGTCAAGTGATACAAGAATAGTGTCAGTTGAAACAGATATGTCATCAATTTTTCGAAGGAGATCTGGGGTGTCCTTAACATAAGAGGGCAGTGATAGTAGGAACGGTCTTAAAAAGAAATCTACATATTGTCCGATGTGTTCACTGATGCCTCCTATTCCCGATACTATTGGTCTCCCCGGTGGGTGAGACTTATTTTTATGAATTTTCGGGATAGTGTAAAAGGTAGGCATCACTGGACACACCGGATTCAGGAACTTGAACTCATCAGGGGAAATGAGACCATCCATTTTGGCTCCTTGTAAAATATGATACAATCTCAATTTCATATTTGACAAGGGATTTTTAGGTAGTTTTTCATACTGAGTTCTGTCCAACAATTGTCTTTTTGATTCATTTAGATAAAAAGTTTCATCCATCAAAACTAGATTACCGCCCTTGTCCGCTGGCTTAAACACTATCCCTTTTGCTTGAGTTAGTTCTTTTAACGCCATTCTTTGACTTGAAGTTAAATTGTCAGACAGAATCCTATCTTCAGCTAGCTGTTCAATCTCCTTTTCAACTGCTTTAACAAACATGGAGACAGCAGGTACCTGTGCTATAGAGGGCATATAGGTGGATTTTGTCTTTAAATTAGATCTAAATATTCCTGTATTCTCAGAAATAGTTGTGGACTCATTGTCATCCAAAAGGGATTTGAGGGCAAGTACTGCCTCTTCATCTTTCTTATTTTCAGATGATTGATACATTATATGGTGTAACACTAGTTTTCTCGCAAAGAGATGTAAATCTTTAATGAAATCAAACTTATTTAGTTTATTAGTCGGACTAAAGGATAAACCTTTTCTTAGAACTTCAATATGTGTTAGTTTTAGTTTAAATGAGGAAAGATTAATAATCTGTAACTCATCTTTTGATGAAGTCAGGATTAGTAGCCCTGATAAGGTCTCCTTCGTGGCCTCCCTCTGTTCCCTTGCCTCTGTCTCATATTTCCCCCTCTCCCTCTCTGTTCTCGCTGGGGATACCTCCTTTCTACGGTTGTTATATTCTTTGTTTTTTCTGCTCCTCTTCCTCCCCCCTCTTCTCTTCCTAGATTGCCCTGGCCTGTAGTTTGTGACCCAGGGCCTCCTTCGTTTTTTGAAGATCTATCTTCATTCTCTATATCTGACACATCTGTCCCTGAATCATAGGAACCTCTATCAAATTTATATACATAGACTTTTTTATTTTGATAGTCTTCCTGATCCCGATGCAATTTTCTGCACTTCCTAACTTTGATTTCTGCCTGCAATCTAGAAATATGAATTTTAGTTTCTTCATTGAGTTTTTCAAAGTTCGGATCATGGTCAAACTTATTTACAATTTGTAAAGCTGACTCAACATCTTCCTTTATTTTATCCAGTCTTTTGTCATTCCTTTTAATTAACATCTCTATCATTCCAAGCGCACATGAAGAAAGTTTTTCATTCCATTCATCCAAAAATTCTAAGCCTCCTTCTTCCTCTCTAGCATTGAAACCCGGGTCTAGGAAAAGTCTTAACCCTCTAGGGACTATTTTTTTCTCCACATAGTTGGCTAAGCTTGAATTTTCTGCTCTTACCTTCACCTGTTTTATAATGCAATTTTTATATTTTTTAAAAGCATTGAACACATTCGTTTCTAGATCGCTACTTTCTAAATTTGTGTTGGTAAGAGATTCTTTCAGCTCTGCTTCCCAGACCTCATCTGAGAGGGTGAATGCCATAATTCAATGTTTATCAACAATGCTTGCAGCTTGACAAAAGAAAAGTTAAAGTATATTTATTTAAACAATATACTTACTAAAATATTTTCTCTATCCCAAAGAACGGAAAATTGAGAATCCTCTCCTATATTCCTTGAATTTAATAAATAGATTAATTAGAGTTTTTAGGGAGAGAAAATTACAGTCAGGCTCCCATATTGCAACTTTTGGGTAAATTGCCTGATAAAATATAAACCTGGATAGCGCTAGATAAACCAGGTCCTGGTGCAGACCCCAAATATTTTATTAAGTTCAAATATATTTATATAAGTAAATACATCTTGCACACAGCAGAGCTATACGAGATGCTGTGTTTAAAGTAGGGGATTGCAGCACTCAGTGGTAACTTCTCAAATCTAATATGTAGAGACAAGCTGAAACAAAGTATCAAAACAGAGGCTCACACACAGATGGTCCAATTAAAGTGTAACGCATTTATTAATACATGTTTAACCTAAACCTAAATATGCCACTGCAGTGGAACCTATAGCAATACCTAAACTCATGTGTACTGAATTCATGAATGACTGTCACAAACGTATGCTAAAGTATACATACAAAAGAAATTATAAGGCATAACATAGGAAATCAATCAAAATTGAAACAGAATGTCCCAAATAAAGCAAAAGTTCCACAAATCTTGTGTTAGTTATGGTGAAATTTCTTATACAAAAAAGCAACATCTGAGTTCATCCAGAAAAAGTACTGTTATTGGAGAAACAGCTGACAGATTCGAGGTAAAAGCGTCCTCCTATGTCAGCACTTATAAACCATGAGTGTTAGATTATGACATCTGGCTATTTTCCAAATTGCGGCAATAAAGGATAAAGAAAAATGTATACAACCTCTTCCAAGAGTTAGGATAGGTCCCAGGCAGCTCAGACCGGGTTCCGGTTTCTTTAGGCACCGACTTGAGGCATACCATATGAAGTGAGCCAGGACTTGGCATCCGGCTTTTGTCTCACCCAGATCACTCGTTCCGTTTCTTGACACTTTCGTTTGTGCAATCTGAACTTCGAGACTTTATACTGGGTAGATCCACTTTCATTCACCTCTGCCGACCTTTTCCAGAAACAAAGTGTTGTTGATCAACACCAATCCGGATACTTGCTTGCTGCCGCTAAAACTTTCAAATGACTGTGTCGACGCGCGTTTCGCCCCACAATGCTTTGCGTCAGGGCCTCGTCAGGACTGTCAGTCACAGGTGAACTCTCCTTTCATTTAAATCTCCTACCGGTATTAGGTAAGCAAATAGGGCGTATATGCTCCAGCCAATAGGAAAGGTTTATTTAACAACACCATTGTTTAGATTTCCTTGCTTATATATACCAAACCAAAAACATTGCTATTATCTTTATTTATACCTAGTATGACAGACTAAATAAAAAGAGAATAACAAATGAGTTTGAACACTATTAAAGGGACCAAGTGATGCAGAGCCTTCAATGAATTTATTTTAATTTCGAACTCCTCTAATGCAATAGGTTTTGCATAAATTATTTTGGGATGTTAAAAATAAAAATCAAGATGAACATTTCTTTCTTCATATTTGTGCTTAGGCTTTTTAAGGAATGATAGAAATGTAAATACAAAAGGAATCATCTTACAAGTTATTTATTATTACTTGATAGGACTACCTAGGTTGATTTCTCATATTGTTTCTGTTTTCAACCCAGGAAAGACCTAAATTCAATTCTTTCATTTAAGCCATAAGGGGATACTGTTTTTAAAACATAAGTCCACCTGGCTTCTTTTTTAAGAAGACATATATTATTGTCCCCTCCTCTGCCACTTGTCAGTCCTTGATCAATGCCAACAAATTTTAAGGATATAGTACTGCTATTGTGTGCATCTTTGAAATGTCTTGCAACACTAGTATCTCTTTCAAAGAGTATGTCATCTCTATGCTCCTGTACCCTGTCCTTGAACATCCGTTTTGTTTTACCTACGTAGAACAGGGGACAGGAGCATTGTAAGAGATATACCACTCCTACTGTGTTACAATTTGAAAAACACCTTATTTCAAAGTTATTATTAGTATTGGCCGAAAAAGTTTTGCACTTTAGCATATAGGGACAATACACACAATGTCCACATGGGAAACTGCCTTTAACTTGTTGGTATTTAGATAGCCAGTTTGTTGTGGGTTCTGACCTTACAAATCTGCTTTTAACCAACTTCTCTTTTAAGTTAGGAGATTTTTTTGCGGTCAAAAGGGGTCTTTGACCCACTTTTTCAGCGATTTTTTCATCAAATGACAACAAGTGCCAATGTCGAGACAAAATGTCTCTCAAAGTCTGCCATTGGCAGTTAAATGTGGTAATAAATCGTGTATTGCCATCTGTAGTGGCCTTGACTTTATTTGAATAAAGGAGATCGTTTCTATTTAATTTCCGTACTTTGTTAAGGGTGAATTTTATTAGTTTGTTCGAATATCCTCTTTCAATGAATTTTTCACACATTATTTGAGCATGATGCTCAAATTTTGTTTTTGAAGAACAATTTCTCTTCAGTCTCAGCAGTTGTCCAAAAGGAATGCCTCTTTTGAGTGATTCCGGGTGGCTACTGGAATCTTCTAATAAGCTATTTGTTGCTGTGGTCTTTCGATGGTTTTCAGTGGTTATTTTATTACCTTCTTTTTTGATACAGATATCCAGGAAAGGTAATTCTTTCACACTGAATACATGTGTCAACAGAATGTTCCGGTCATTTCTATTTAATGAGTCAATAAATTCTACTAGGCAGGCCAGGGGGCCATCCCAAAACATAAGGATGTCGTCCACATATCTAAGCCAAAGGGATACATGGGAACCGAACACCTTCCCAAATTTTTCAAAGATGTCAAGCTCCCATGCCCCCAAGTGTAAGCATGCGTATGTGGGTGCACATACGGCTCCCATTGCTGTCCCCCTGACCTGTCTATAAATTGAGCCATCAAATTCAAATACATTGTTCTCCAGTATAAACCTTAGCAACTTAATAACAAAGTCAGTATGTTTATTACTCTCTGAGCCTCTAGATCTCAAAAAGTGTTCGCTTGCACCAATCCCCACCTCATGAGGTATAGAGGAATAGAGACTTTCTACGTCAAGTGATACAAGAATAGTGTCAGTTGAAACAGATATGTCATCAATTTTTCGAAGGAGATCTGGGGTGTCCTTAACATAAGAGGGCAGTGATAGTAGGAACGGTCTTAAAAAGAAATCTACATATTGTCCGATGTGTTCACTGATGCCTCCTATTCCCGATACTATTGGTCTCCCCGGTGGGTGAGACTTATTTTTATGAATTTTCGGGATAGTGTAAAAGGTAGGCATCACTGGACACACCGGATTCAGGAACTTGAACTCATCAGGGGAAATGAGACCATCCATTTTGGCTCCTTGTAAAATATGATACAATCTCAATTTCATATTTGACAAGGGATTTTTAGGTAGTTTTTCATACTGAGTTCTGTCCAACAATTGTCTTTTTGATTCATTTAGATAAAAAGTTTCATCCATCAAAACTAGATTACCGCCCTTGTCCGCTGGCTTAAACACTATCCCTTTTGCTTGAGTTAGTTCTTTTAACGCCATTCTTTGACTTGAAGTTAAATTGTCAGACAGAATCCTATCTTCAGCTAGCTGTTCAATCTCCTTTTCAACTGCTTTAACAAACATGGAGACAGCAGGTACCTGTGCTATAGAGGGCATATAGGTGGATTTTGTCTTTAAATTAGATCTAAATATTCCTGTATTCTCAGAAATAGTTGTGGACTCATTGTCATCCAAAAGGGATTTGAGGGCAAGTACTGCCTCTTCATCTTTCTTATTTTCAGACGATTGATACATTATATGGTGTAACACTAGTTTTCTCGCAAAGAGATGTAAATCTTTAATGAAATCAAACTTATTTAGTTTATTAGTCGGACTAAAGGATAAACCTTTTCTTAGAACTTCAATATGTGTTAGTTTTAGTTTAAATGAGGAAAGATTAATAATCTGTAACTCATCTTTTGATGAAGTCGGGATTAGTAGCCCTGATAAGGTCTCCTTCGTGGCCTCCCTCTGTTCCCTTGCCTCTGTCTCATATTTCCCCCTCTCCCTCTCTGTTCTCGCTGGGGATACCTCCTTTCTACGGTTGTTATATTCTTTGTTTTTTCTGCTCCTCTTCCTCCCCCCTCTTCTCTTCCTAGATTGCCCTGGCCTGTAATTTGTGACCCAGGGCCTCCTTCGTTTTTTGAAGATCTATCTTCATTCTCTATATCTGACACATCTGTCCCTGAATCATAGGAACCTCTATCAAATTTATATACATAGACTTTTTTATTTTGATAGTCTTCCTGATCCCGATGCAATTTTCTGCACTTCCTAACTTTGATTTCTGCCTGCAATCTAGAAATATGAATTTTAGTTTCTTCATTGAGTTTTTCAAAGTTCGGATCATGGTCAAACTTATTTACAATTTGTAAAGCTGACTCAACATCTTCCTTTATTTTATCCAGTCTTTTGTCATTCCTTTTAATTAACATCTCTATCATTCCAAGCGCACATGAAGAAAGTTTTTCATTCCATTCATCCAAAAATTCTAAGCCTCCTTCTTCCTCTCTAGCATTGAAACCCGGGTCTAGGAAAAGTCTTAACCCTCTAGGGACTATTTTTTTCTCCACATAGTTGGCTAAGCTTGAATTTTCTGCTCTTACCTTCACCTGTTTTACAATGCAATTTTTATATTTTTTAAAAACATTGAACACATTCGTTTCTAGATTGCTACTTTCTAAATTTGTGTTGGTAAGAGATTCTTTCAGCTCTGCTTCCCAGACCTCATCTGAGAGGGTGAATGCCATAATTCAATGTTTATCAACAATGCTTGCAGCTTGACAAAAGAAAAGTTAAAGTATATTTATTTAAACAATATACTTACTAAAATATTTTCTCTATCCCAAAGAACGGAAAATTGAGAATCCTCTCCTATATTCCTTGAATTTAATAAATAGATTAATTAGAGTTTTTAGGGAGAGAAAATTACAGTCAGGCTCCCATATTGCAACTTTTGGGTAAATTGCCTGATAAAATATAAACCTGGATAGCGCTAGATAAACCAGGTCCTGGTGCAGACCCCAAATATTTTATTAAGTTCAAATATATTTATATAAGTAAATACATCTTGCACACAGCAGAGCTATACGAGATGCTGTGTTTAAAGTAGGGGATTGCAGCACTCAGTGGTAACTTCTCAAATCTAATATGTAGAGACAAGCTGAAACAAAGTATCAAAACAGAGGCTCACACACAGATGGTCCAATTAAAGTGTAACGCATTTATTAATACATGTTTAACCTAAACCTAAATATGCCACTGCAGTGGAACCTATAGCAATACCTAAACTCATGTGTACTGAATTCATGAATGACTGTCACAAACGTATGCTAAAGTATACATACAAAAGAAATTATAAGGCATAACATAGGAAATCAATCAAAATTGAAACAGAATGTCCCAAATAAAGCAAAAGTTCCACAAATCTTGTGTTAGTTATGGTGAAATTTCTTATACAAAAAAGCAACATCTGAGTTCATCCAGAAAAAGTACTGTTATTGGAGAAACAGCTGACAGATTCGAGGTAAAAGCGTCCTCCTATGTCAGCACTTATAAACCATGAGTGTTAGATTATGACATCTGGCTATTTTCCAAATTGCGGCAATAAAGGATAAAGAAAAATGTATACAACCTCTTCCAAGAGTTAGGATAGGTCCCAGGCAGCTCAGACCGGGTTCCGGTTTCTTTAGGCACCGACTTGAGGCATACCATATGAAGTGAGCCAGGACTTGGCATCCGGCTTTTGTCTCACCCAGATCACTCGTTCCGTTTCTTGACACTTTCGTTTGTGCAATCTGAACTTCGAGACTTTATACTGGGTAGATCCACTTTTATTCACCTCTGCCGACCTTTTCCAGAAACAAAGTGTTGTTGATCAACACCAATCCGGATACTTGCTTGCTGCCGCTAAAACTTTCAAATGACTGTGTCGACGCGCGTTTCGCCCCACAATGCTTTGCGTCAGGGCCTCGTCAGGACTGTCAGTCACAGGTGAACTCTCCTTTCATTTAAATCTCCTACCGGTATTAGGTAAGCAAATAGGGCGTATATGCTCCAGCCAATAGGAAAGGTTTATTTAACAACACCATTGTTTAGATTTCCTTGCTTATATATACCAAACCAAAAACATTGCTATTATCTTTATTTATACCTAGTATGACAGACTAAATAAAAAGAGAATAACAAATGAGTTTGAACACTATTAAAGGGACCAAGTGATGCAGAGCCTTCAATGAATTTATTTTAATTTCGAACTCCTCTAATGCAATAGGTTTTGCATAAATTATTTTGGGATGTTAAAAATAAAAATCAAGATGAACATTTCTTTCTTCATATTTGTGCTTAGGCTTTTTAAGGAATGATAGAAATGTAAATACAAAAGGAATCATCTTACAAGTTATTTATTATTACTTGATAGGACTACCTAGGTTGATTTCTCATATTGTTTCTGTTTTCAACCCAGGAAAGACCTAAATTCAATTCTTTCATTTAAGCCATAAGGGGATACTGTTTTTAAAACATAAGTCCACCTGGCTTCTTTTTTAAGAAGACATATATTATTGTCCCCTCCTCTGCCACTTGTCAGTCCTTGATCAATGCCAACAAATTTTAAGGATATAGTACTGCTATTGTGTGCATCTTTGAAATGTCTTGCAACACTAGTATCTCTTTCAAAGAGTATGTCATCTCTATGCTCCTGTACCCTGTCCTTGAACATCCGTTTTGTTTTACCTACGTAGAACAGGGGACAGGAGCATTGTAAGAGATATACCACTCCTACTGTGTTACAATTTGAAAAACACCTTATTTCAAAGTTATTATTAGTATTGGCCGAAAAAGTTTTGCACTTTAGCATATAGGGACAATACACACAATGTCCACATGGGAAACTGCCTTTAACTTGTTGGTATTTAGATAGCCAGTTTGTTGTGGGTTCTGACCTTACAAATCTGCTTTTAACCAACTTCTCTTTTAAGTTAGGAGATTTTTTTGCGGTCAAAAGGGGTCTTTGACCCACTTTTTCAGCGATTTTTTCATCAAATGACAACAAGTGCCAATGTCGAGACAAAATGTCTCTCAAAGTCTGCCATTGGCAGTTAAATGTGGTAATAAATCGTGTATTGCCATCTGTAGTGGCCTTGACTTTATTTGAATAAAGGAGATCGTTTCTATTTAATTTCCGTACTTTGTTAAGGGTGAATTTTATTAGTTTGTTCGAATATCCTCTTTCAATGAATTTTTCACACATTATTTGAGCATGATGCTCAAATTTTGTTTTTGAAGAACAATTTCTCTTCAGTCTCAGCAGTTGTCCAAAAGGAATGCCTCTTTTGAGTGATTCCGGGTGGCTACTGGAATCTTCTAATAAGCTATTTGTTGCTGTGGTCTTTCGATGGTTTTCAGTGGTTATTTTATTACCTTCTTTTTTGATACAGATATCCAGGAAAGGTAATTCTTTCACACTGAATACATGTGTCAACAGAATGTTCCGGTCATTTCTATTTAATGAGTCAATAAATTCTACTAGGCAGGCCAGGGGGCCATCCCAAAACATAAGGATGTCGTCCACATATCTAAGCCAAAGGGATACATGGGAACCGAACACCTTCCCAAATTTTTCAAAGATGTCAAGCTCCCATGCCCCCAAGTGTAAGCATGCGTATGTGGGTGCACATACGGCTCCCATTGCTGTCCCCCTGACCTGTCTATAAATTGAGCCATCAAATTCAAATACATTGTTCTCCAGTATAAACCTTAGCAACTTAATAACAAAGTCAGTATGTTTATTACTCTCTGAGCCTCTAGATCTCAAAAAGTGTTCGCTTGCACCAATCCCCACCTCATGAGGTATAGAGGAATAGAGACTTTCTACGTCAAGTGATACAAGAATAGTGTCAGTTGAAACAGATATGTCATCAATTTTTCGAAGGAGATCTGGGGTGTCCTTAACATAAGAGGGCAGTGATAGTAGGAACGGTCTTAAAAAGAAATCTACATATTGTCCGATGTGTTCACTGATGCCTCCTATTCCCGATACTATTGGTCTCCCCGGTGGGTGAGACTTATTTTTATGAATTTTCGGGATAGTGTAAAAGGTAGGCATCACTGGACACACCGGATTCAGGAACTTGAACTCATCAGGGGAAATGAGACCATCCATTTTGGCTCCTTGTAAAATATGATACAATCTCAATTTCATATTTGACAAGGGATTTTTAGGTAGTTTTTCATACTGAGTTCTGTCCAACAATTGTCTTTTTGATTCATTTAGATAAAAAGTTTCATCCATCAAAACTAGATTACCGCCCTTGTCCGCTGGCTTAAACACTATCCCTTTTGCTTGAGTTAGTTCTTTTAACGCCATTCTTTGACTTGAAGTTAAATTGTCAGACAGAATCCTATCTTCAGCTAGCTGTTCAATCTCCTTTTCAACTGCTTTAACAAACATGGAGAAAGCAGGTACCTGTGCTATAGAGGGCATATAGGTGGATTTTGTCTTTAAATTAGATCTAAATATTCCTGTATTCTCAGAAATAGTTGTGGACTCATTGTCATCCAAAAGGGATTTGAGGGCAAGTACTGCCTCTTCATCTTCCTTATTTTCAGACGATTGATACATTATATGGTGTAACACTAGTTTTCTCGCAAAGAGATGTAAATCTTTAATGAAATCAAACTTATTTAGTTTATTAGTCGGACTAAAGGATAAACCTTTTCTTAGAACTTCAATATGTGTTAGTTTTAGTTTAAATGAGGAAAGATTAATAATCTGTAACTCATCTTTTGATGAAGTCGGGATTAGTAGCCCTGATAAGGTCTCCTTCGTGGCCTCCCTCTGTTCCCTTGCCTCTGTCTCATATTTCCCCCTCTCCCTCTCTGTTCTCGCTGGGGATACCTCCTTTCTACGGTTGTTATATTCTTTGTTTTTTCTGCTCCTCTTCCTCCCCCCTCTTCTCTTCCTAGATTGCCCTGGCCTGTAGTTTGTGACCCAGGGCCTCCTTCGTTTTTTGAAGATCTATCTTCATTCTCTATATCTGACACATCTGTCCCTGAATCATAGGAACCTCTATCAAATTTATATACATAGACTTTTTTATTTTGATAGTCTTCCTGATCCCGATGCAATTTTCTGCACTTCCTAACTTTGATTTCTGCCTGCAATCTAGAAATATGAATTTTAGTTTCTTCATTGAGTTTTTCAAAGTTCGGATCATGGTCAAACTTATTTACAATTTGTAAAGCTGACTCAACATCTTCCTTTATTTTATCCAGTCTTTTGTCATTCCTTTTAATTAACATCTCTATCATTCCAAGCGCACATGAAGAAAGTTTTTCATTCCATTCATCCAAAAATTCTAAGCCTCCTTCTTCCTCTCTAGCATTGAAACCCGGGTCTAGGAAAAGTCTTAACCCTCTAGGGACTATTTTTTTCTCCACATAGTTGGCTAAGCTTGAATTTTCTGCTCTTACCTTCACCTGTTTTACAATGCAATTTTTATATTTTTTAAAAGCATTGAACACATTCGTTTCTAGATCGCTACTTTCTAAATTTGTGTTGGTAAGAGATTCTTTCAGCTCTGCTTCCCAGACCTCATCTGAGAGGGTGAATGCCATAATTCAATGTTTATCAACAATGCTTGCAGCTTGACAAAAGAAAAGTTAAAGTATATTTATTTAAACAATATACTTACTAAAATATTTTCTCTATCCCAAAGAACGGAAAATTGAGAATCCTCTCCTATATTCCTTGAATTTAATAAATAGATTAATTAGAGTTTTTAGGGAGAGAAAATTACAGTCAGGCTCCCATATTGCAACTTTTGGGTAAATTGCCTGATAAAATATAAACCTGGATAGCGCTAGATAAACCAGGTCCTGGTGCAGACCCCAAATATTTTATTAAGTTCAAATATATTTATATAAGTAAATACATCTTGCACACAGCAGAGCTATACGAGATGCTGTGTTTAAAGTAGGGGATTGCAGCACTCAGTGGTAACTTCTCAAATCTAATATGTAGAGACAAGCTGAAACAAAGTATCAAAACAGAGGCTCACACACAGATGGTCCAATTAAAGTGTAACGCATTTATTAATACATGTTTAACCTAAACCTAAATATGCCACTGCAGTGGAACCTATAGCAATACCTAAACTCATGTGTACTGAATTCATGAATGACTGTCACAAACGTATGCTAAAGTATACATACAAAAGAAATAATAAGGCATAGATTTCCTATGTTATGCCTTATAATTTCTTTTGTATGTATACTTTAGCATACGTTTGTGACAGTCATTCATGAATTCAGTACACATGAGTTTAGGTATTGCTATAGGTTCCACTGCAGTGGCATATTTAGGTTTAGGTTAAACATGTATTAATAAATGCGTTACACTTTAATTGGACCATCTGTGTGTGAGCCTCTGTTTTGATACTTTGTTTCAGCTTGTCTCTACATATTAGATTTGAGAAGTTACCACTGAGTGCTGCAATCCCCTACTTTAAACACAGCATCTCGTATAGCTCTGCTGTGTGCAAGATGTATTTACTTATATAAATATATTTGAACTTAATAAAATATTTGGGGTCTGCACCAGGACCTGGTTTATCTAGCGCTATCCAGGTTTATATTTTATCAGGCAATTTACCCAAAAGTTGCAATATGGGAGCCTGACTGTAATTTTCTCTCCCTAAAAACTCTAATTAATCTATTTATTAAATTCAAGGAATATAGGAGAGGATTCTCAATTTTCCGTTCTTTGGGATAGAGAAAATATTTTAGTAAGTATATTGTTTAAATAAATATACTTTAACTTTTCTTTTGTCAAGCTGCAAGCATTGTTGATAAACATTGAATTATGGCATTCACCCTCTCAGATGAGGTCTGGGAAGCAGAGCTGAAAGAATCTCTTACCAACACAAATTTAGAAAGTAGCGATCTAGAAACGAATGTGTTCAATGCTTTTAAAAAATATAAAAATTGCATTGTAAAACAGGTGAAGGTAAGAGCAGAAAATTCAAGCTTAGCCAACTATGTGGAGAAAAAAATAGTCCCTAGAGGGTTAAGACTTTTCCTAGACCCGGGTTTCAATGCTAGAGAGGAAGAAGGAGGCTTAGAATTTTTGGATGAATGGAATGAAAAACTTTCTTCATGTGCGCTTGGAATGATAGAGATGTTAATTAAAAGGAATGACAAAAGACTGGATAAAATAAAGGAAGATGTTGAGTCAGCTTTACAAATTGTAAATAAGTTTGACCATGATCCGAACTTTGAAAAACTCAATGAAGAAACTAAAATTCATATTTCTAGATTGCAGGCAGAAATCAAAGTTAGGAAGTGCAGAAAATTGCATCGGGATCAGGAAGACTATCAAAATAAAAAAGTCTATGTATATAAATTTGATAGAGGTTCCTATGATTCAGGGACAGATGTGTCAGATATAGAGAATGAAGATAGATCTTCAAAAAACGAAGGAGGCCCTGGGTCACAAACTACAGGCCAGGGCAATCTAGGAAGAGAAGAGGGGGGAGGAAGAGGAGCAGAAAAAACAAAGAATATAACAACCGTAGAAAGGAGGTATCCCCAGCGAGAACAGAGAGGGAGAGGGGGAAATATGAGACAGAGGCAAGGGAACAGAGGGAGGCCACGAAGGAGACCTTATCAGGGCTACTAATCCCGACTTCATCAAAAGATGAGTTACAGATTATTAATCTTTCCTCATTTAAACTAAAACTAACACATATTGAAGTTCTAAGAAAAGGTTTATCCTTTAGTCCGACTAATAAACTAAATAAGTTTGATTTCATTAAAGATTTACATCTCTTTGCGAGAAAACTAGTGTTACACCATATAATGTATCAATCGTCTGAAAATAAGAAAGATGAAGAGGCAGTACTTGCCCTCAAATCCCTTTTGGATGACAATGAGTCCACAACTATTTCTGAGAATACAGGAATATTTAGATCTAATTTAAAGACAAAATCCACCTATATGCCCTCTATAGCACAGGTACCTGCTGTCTCCATGTTTGTTAAAGCAGTTGAAAAGGAGATTGAACAGCTAGCTGAAGATAGGATTCTGTCTGACAATTTAACTTCAAGTCAAAGAATGGCGTTAAAAGAACTAACTCAAGCAAAAGGGATAGTGTTTAAGCCAGCGGACAAGGGCGGTAATCTAGTTTTGATGGATTAAACTTTTTATCTAAATGAATCAAAAAGACAATTGTTGGACAGAACTCAGTATGAAAAACTACCTAAAAATCCCTTGTCAAATATGAAATTGAGATTGTATCATATTTTACAAGGAGCCAAAATGGATGGTCTCATTTCCCCTGATGAGTTCAAGTTCCTGAATCCGGTGTGTCCAGTGATGCCTACCTTTTACACTATCCCGAAAATTCATAAAAATAAGTCTCACCCACCGGGGAGACCAATAGTATCGGGAATAGGAGGCATCAGTGAACACATCGGACAATATGTAGATTTCTTTTTAAGACCGTTCCTACTATCACTGCCCTCTTATGTTAAGGACACCCCAGATCTCCTTCGAAAAATTGATGACATATCTGTTTCAACTGACACTATTCTTGTATCACTTGACGTAGAAAGTCTCTATTCCTCTATACCTCATGAGGTGGGGATTGGTGCAAGCGAACACTTTTTGAGATCTAGAGGCTCAGAGAGTAATAAACATACTGACTTTGTTATTAAGTTGCTAAGGTTTATACTGGAGAACAATGTATTTGAATTTGATGGCTCAATTTATAGACAGGTCAGGGGGACAGCAATGGGAGCCGTATGTGCACCCACATACGCATGCTTACACTTGGGGGCATGGGAGCTTGACATCTTTGAAAAATTTGGGAAGGTGTTCGGTTCCCATGTATCCCTTTGGCTTAGATATGTGGACGACATCCTTATGTTTTGGGATGGCCCCCTGGCCTGCCTAGTAGAATTTATTGACTCATTAAATAGAAATGACCGGAACATTCTGTTGACACATGTATTCAGTGTGAAAGAATTACCTTTCCTGGATATCTGTATCAAAAAAGAAGGTAATAAAATAACCACTGAAAACCATCGAAAGACCACAGCAACAAATAGCTTATTAGAAGATTCCAGTAGCCACCCGGAATCACTCAAAAGAGGCATTCCTTTTGGACAACTGCTGAGACTGAAGAGAAATTGTTCTTCAAAAACAAAATTTGAGCATCATGCTCAAATAATGTGTGAAAAATTCATTGAAAGAGGATATTCGAACAAACTAATAAAATTCACCCTTAACAAAGTACGGAAATTAAATAGAAACGATCTCCTTTATTCAAATAAAGTCAAGGCCACTACAGATGGCAATACACGATTTATTACCACATTTAACTGCCAATGGCAGACTTTGAGAGACATTTTGTCTCGACATTGGCACTTGTTGTCATTTGATGAAAAAATCGCTGAAAAAGTGGGTCAAAGACCCCTTTTGACCGCAAAAAAATCTCCTAACTTAAAAGAGAAGTTGGTTAAAAGTAGATTTGTAAGGTCAGAACCCACAACAAACTGGCTAACTAAATACCAACAAGTTAAAGGCAGTTTCCCATGTGGACATTGTGTGTATTGTCCCTATATGCTAAAGTGCAAAACTTTTTCGGCCAATACTAATAATAACTTTGAAATAAGGTGTTTTTCAAATTGTAACACAGTAGGAGTGGTATATCTCTTACAATGCTCCTGTCCACTGTTCTACGTAGGTAAAACAAAACGGATGTTCAAGGACAGGGTACAGGAGCATAGAGATGACATACTCTTTGAAAGAGATACTAGTGTTGCAAGACATTTCAAAGATGCACACAATAGCAGTACTATATCCTTAAAATTTGTTGGCATTGATCAAGGACTGACAAGTGGCAGAGGAGGGGACAATAATATATGTCTTCTTAAAAAAGAAGCCAGGTGGACTTATGTTTTAAAAACAGTATCCCCTTATGGCTTAAATGAAATAATTGAATTTAGGTCTTTCCTGGGTTGAAAACAGAAACAATATGAGAAATCAACCTAGGTAGTCCTATCAAGTAATAATAAATAACTTGTAAGATGATTCCTTTTGTATTTACATTTCTATCATTCCTTAAAAAGCCTAAGCACAAATATGAAGAAAGAAATGTTCATCTTGATTTTTATTTTTAACATCCCAAAATAATTTATGCAAAACCTATTGCATTAGAGGAGTTCGAAATTAAAATAAATTCATTGAAGGCTCTGCATCACTTGGTCCCTTTAATAGTGTTCAAACTCATTTGTTATTCTCTTTTTATTTAGTCTGTCATACTAGGTATAAATAAAGATAATAGCAATGTTTTTGGTTTGGTATATATAAGCAAGGAAATCTAAACA
>NC_069500.1:1430627819-1430707819 GCF_027579735.1 Bombina bombina
TGGCACACGCTTGTAGGCAGGAGGAAACTGCAATTCAATGTCACTAGCAGACTGATGATTCACAGTCTAAGAATTTTTGATTTTAAATATTTACAATACTGTCACAACAAATATGATTGGTGTAACTAGTTGGCAAGTGGGCCTGGCACACACGCTGGCAGGCAGGTAACTGCAATTCAATGGCACTAGGAGACTAATGATTCACAGTGAAAAAGTTATGATTTAAAATATTTTCAATACTGTTACAACAAATATGATTGGTGGCAGTAGTTGCCTAGTGGGCCTGGCACACACGCTGGCAGGCAGGAGGAAAATGCAATTCAATGGCACTAGCAGACTGATGATTCACAGTCTAAGAATTTTTTTTTAAATATTTACAATACTGTTGCAACAAATATGATTGGTGTAACTAGTTGGGAAGTGGGCCTGGCACACACGTTGGCAGGCAGGAAAACTGCAATTCAATGGCACTAGGAGACTGAAGATACATAGTCAAAAAAGTTATGATTTCAAACATTTCCAATACTCTTTCAATAAATATGATTGGTGGCACTAGTTGGCTAGTGGGCCTGGCACACACGCTGGCAGGCAGGAGGAAACTGCAATACAATAGCACTAGCAAACTGATGATTCACAGTCTAATAATTTTTTATTTTAAATATTTACAATACTGTCACAACAAATATGATTGGTGTAACTAGTTGGCAAGTGGGCCTGGCACACACGCTGGCAGGCAGGCAACTGCAATTCAATGGCACTAGGAGACTGATGATTCATAGTCAAAAAGTTATGATTTAAAATATTTTCAATACTGTTACAACAAATATGATTGGTGGCAGTAGTTGCCTAGTGGGCCTGGCAAACACGCTGGCAGGCAGGAGGAAAATGCAATTCAATGGCACTAGCAGACTGATGATTCACAGTCTAAGATTTTTTTTTTAAAATATTTACAATACTGTTGCAACAAATATGATTTGTGTAACTAGTTGGCAAGTGGGCCTGGCACACACGCTGGCAGGCAGGAAAACTGCAATTCAATGGCACTAGGAGACTGAAGATTCACAGTCAAAAAAGTTATGATTTGAAAATGTTTCAATACTGTTACAACAAATATGATTGGTGGCACTAGTTGGCTAGTGGGCCTGGCACACACGCTGGCAGGCAGGAGGAAACTGCAATTCAATAGCACTAGCAAACTGATGATTTACAGTCTAAGAATTTTTTATTTTAAATATTTACAATACTGTCACAACAAATATGATTGTTGTAACTGGTTGGCAAGTGGGCCTGGCACACACGCTGGCAGGCAGGCAACTGCAATTCAATGGCACTAGGAGACTGATGATTCACAGTCAAAAAAGTTATGATTTAAAATATTTTCAATACTGTTACAACAAATATGATTGGTGGCAGTAGTTGCCTAGTGGGCCTGGCACACACACTGGCAGGCAGGAGGAAACTGCAATTCAATGGCACTAGCAGACTAATGATTCACAATCTAATAATTTTTTATTAGAAATATTTACAATACTGTCACAACAAATATGATTGTTGTAACTGGTTGGCAAGTGGGCCTGGCACACACGCTGGCAGGCAGGCAACTGCAATTCAATGGCACTAGGAGACTGATGATTCACAGTCAAAAAAGTTATGATTTAAAATATTTTCAATACTGTTACAACAAATATGATTGGTGGCAGTAGTTGCCTAGTGGGCCTGGCACACACGCTGGCAGGCAGGAGGAAACTGCAATTCAATGGCACTAGCAGACTGATGATTCACAATCTAAGAATTTTTTATTTTAAATATTCACAATACTGTTACAACTAATATGATTGGTATAACTAGTTGGCAAGTGGGCCTGGCACACACGCTGGCAGGCAGGCAACTGCAATTCAATGGCACTAGGAGACTGAAGATTCACAGTCAAAAAAGTTATGATTTAAAATATTTTCAATACTGTTACAACAAATATGATTTGAGGCACTAGTTGGCTAGTGGGCCTGGCACACATGCTGGCAGGCAGGAAACTGCAATTCAATGGCACTAGCAGACTGATGATTCACAATCTAAGAATTTTTTATTTTAAATATTTATAATACTGTTAGAACAAATATGATTGGTGTAACTAGTTGGCAAGTGGCCTGGCACACACGCTGGCAGGCAGGCAACTGCAATTCAAAGGCACTAGCAGACTGATGATTCACAGGCAAAAAATTATTTATTTTAAATATTTACTATACTGTTATAACAAATATGATTGGTGGGAATAGTTGGCAGCAAGTGGGCCTGGCACACACGCTGGCAGGCAGGCAACTGCAATTAAATAACAATAGCAGACTGATGTAACAGTTTGTTTTTAAAAAAGTTACACAAATGTTACAACAGATAGGAGTAATGGCACTCAGGATAGAACTAGGCACAGTATGTGCTGGCAGCCTGACACACAGGCTGGCACTAGTGGTGTCAGGTTGGCCTGTTAACTAAAATTAAATAACACTAGAAGAGTGATGTAAATGGTTTTTTTTTACAAAATTTAATATAATGTTACAACAGATAGGAGTCGTGGACTGGCACTGAGGATGGAAGTAGGCACAGTATTTGCTGGCAGCCTGACACACAGGCTGGCACTAATGGCAGCCTGGCTGGCCTGGCAACTAAAATTAAATAACACTAGAAGAGGACTGATGTAAAAAAAAAATTTACATAAAATTTACACTAATGTTGTTACACCAGATATAAGTGGTGGAAAAAAGAGCTATTAATCTGTGTCACACCATGTGGGCCAGAAACACACAGGCCTGATGGAAAAAGAAATTAGATTACACTAGCAAAATGATTTAAAAATGTATTTTTAACTTTAAAGTTATGTAAAGCAGATATGAGTCGTGGCTGGTAGGTAGGGCAGCAATTAACCACAGTATGCTGAGTAAGCCAAAAACACACACGCCTGATAGAAAATGAAATTAGATTACACTAGCAAAATGATTTAAACGTTTTTTAGGAAAAATTGAAAATAATGTTAAGCAGATATGAGTCGTGGCTGGTAGGTAGGGCAGCAATTAACCACAGTATGCTGTGTAAGTCAGAAATACACAGGTCTTATAGAAAATGAAATTAGATTACACTAGCAAAATTATTTTAATGTTTTGTTTGAAACATTTAAAATAATGTTAATCAGATATGAGTCGTGGCTGGTAGGAAGGGCTGCAATTTACCACAGTATGCTGTGTAAGTCAGAAACACACAGGCCTGATAGAAAATTAAATTAGATTACAGTAGCAAAATAATTAAAAAAAAATTAATTTAAATTTAAAATAATGTTAAGCAGATATGAGTGGTGGCACTGGCTGGCTGCTACATAGGGCAGCAATTAACCACAGTATGCTCTGTTAGTCTGAAACACACAGGCCTGATAGAAAATAAAATTAGATTACACTAGCAAAATGATTTAAAGGTTTTTTTTATTGAAAAAAAGGTTAAGCACATATGAGTCGTGGCTGCTAGCCTTGGTAGGGCAGCAATTAAACACAGTATGCTCTGGAAGTCAGAAACACACAGGCCTGATAGAAAATGAAATTAGATTACACTAGCAAAATGAATTAAAGGTTTTTTTTTTTTAATTTAAAAAAAAAAGGTTAAGCACATATGAGTCGTGGCTGCTAGCCTTGGTAGGGCAGCAATTAAACACAGTATGCTCTGTAAGTCAGAAACACACAGGCCTGATAGAAAATGAAATTAGATAACACTAGCAAAATGATTTAAAGTTTTTTTTTTTTAATTTAAAAAAAAAGGTTAAGCACGTATGAGTCATGGCTGCTAGCCTTGGTAGGGCAGCAATTAACCACAGTATGCTCTGTAAGTCAGAAACACACAGGCATGATAGAAAATGAAATTAGATTACACTAGCAAAATGATTTAAAGTTGTTTTTTTTATTTAAAAAAAAGGTTAAGCACATATGAGTCGTGGCTGCTAGCCTTGGTAGGGCAGCAATTAAACACAGTATGCTCTGTAAGTCAGAAACACACAGGCCTGATAGAAAATAAAATTAGGTTACACTAGCAAAATGATTTAAAGGTTTTTTTAAAAAAAATTTAAAAAAAGGTTAAGCACATATGAGGGCAGCAATTAACCACAGTATGCTCTGTAAGTAAGAAACACACAGGCCTGATAGAAAATGAAATTAGATAACACTAGCAAAATGATTTAAAAGTTTTTTTTTTTTAATTTAAAATAATGTTATAAGCAGTAGACATGTGCACGGCTAAAAAATTCGGTTCGTTTTCGGTTCGGATCGATTCGGACTTTTCAAATTTCGTTTCGGATCGAATCGGATTCGGCAAAATTTGAATAAATTCGTTTCGGATTTATTCGGATCCGAATAAATTCGTTTCGGATTTATTCGGATTCGGCTGAATTCGGTTCTATTCGGTTCCGAAATTCGGTATGTTTTTAGTACACTAACACCCATTTAGTACACTAAGTCACTAACACCCATAAACTACCTATGAACCACTAAACCGAGGCCCCCCCACACCGCAAACCCTATAATAACATTATTTAACCCCTAATCTGCCGATCGGATATCGCCGCAACCTACATTATAGCTATTAACCCCTAATCTGCTGTCCCTAACACCGCCGACCCCTACATTATAGTTATTAACCCCTAATCTGCCCCCCCCAATGTCGCCGCAATCTAACTACAAGTATTAACCCCTAATCTGCCGACCTGATATCGCCACCGCCTACATTATAGCTATTAACCCCTAATCTGCTGTCCCTAACACCGCCGACCCCTACATTATAGTTATTAACCCCTAATCCTCCCCCCCCCCAACGTCGCCGCAATCTAACTACAAGTATTAACCCCTAATCTGCCGACCCGATATCGCCGCCGCCTACATTATAGCTATTAACCCCTAATCTGCTGTCCCTAACACCGCCGACCCCTACATTATAGTTATTAACCCCTAATCTGCCCCCCCAACGTCGCCGCAATCTAACTACAAGTATTAACCCCTAATCTGCCGACCCGATATCGCCGCCGCCTACATTATAGCTATTAACCCCTAATCTGGTGTCCCTAACACCGCCGACCCCTACATTATAGTTATTAACCCCTAATCTGCCCCCCCCAACGTTGCCGCAATCTAACTACAAGTATTAAACCCTAATCTGCCGACCGCAAATCGCCGCCACTATAATAAATGTATTAACCCCTAAACCGCCGCACTCCCGCCTCGCAAACACTATAATACATTTTATTAACCCCTAATCTGCCCTCCCTAACATCGCCGCCACCTACCTACAATTATTAACCCCTAATCTCCCGCCCCCAACGTCGCCGCTACTATAATAAGGTTACTAACCCCTAAACCTAAGTCTAACCCTAACACTAACACCCCCTAACTTAAATATAATTTAAATAAAACGAAATAAGTTTACTATAGTTAAATAAATGAATCCTATTTAAAACTAAAGACTTACCTGTAAAATAAACCCTAATATAGCTACAATATAACTAATAATTACATTGTAGCTATTTTAGGATTTATTTTTATTTTACAGGCAACTTTGTATTTATTTTAACTAGGTACAATAGCTATTAAATAGTTAATAACTATTTAATAACTACCTAGCTAAAATAAATACAAATTTACCTGTAAAATAAATCCTAACCTAAGTTACAATTACACCTAACACTACACTATCATTAAATTAACTAAATAAATGAATCATATTTAAAACAAAATACTTACCTGTAAAATAAACCCTAATATAGCTGCAATATAACTAATAGTTACATTGTAGCTATTTTAGCATTTATATTTATTTTACAGGCAAATTTGTATTTATTTTAACTAGGTACAAAAGATATTAAATAGTTATTGACTAATCAATTGCTACCTAGTTAAAATAATTACAAAATTACCTGTAAAATAAATCCTAACCTAAGTTACAATTAAACCTAACACTACACTATCATTAAATAAATTAACTACAAGTACCTACAATTATCTACAATTAAATAAACTAAAGTACAAAAACCCCCCACTAAATTACAAAAAAAAACAAACACTAAATTACAAAAAATAAAAAAATATTACAAGAATTTTAAACTAATTACACCTAATCTAAGACCCTAATAAAATAACAAAGCCCCCCAAAATAAAAAAAATGCCCTAACCTATACTAAATTACAAAAGTTAACAGCTCTATTACCTTACCAGCCCTGAACAGGGCCCTTTGCGGGGCATGCCCCAAAGAAAACAGCTCTTTTGCCTGTAAAAAAAAACACACAATCCCCCCCCCCACATTACAACCCACCACCCACATACCCCTACTCTAACCTAAACCCCCCTTAAATAAACCTAATACAACCCCCCTGAAGATCTCCCTACCTTGAGTCGTGTTCACCCAGCTGGGCCGAAGTCTTCATCCGATGGGGCAGAAGAGGACATCCAGATCGGCAGAAGTCTTCATCCAAGCGGGGCAAGAAGAGGTCTTCCATCCATCATACAAGTACCAAAATACAAACAAACACTAAATTACCAAAAATAATAAAATATTACAATAATTTTAAACTAATTACACCTAATCTAAGCCCCCGACTAGCTATTAATATAGCTTCAATATAACTAATAGTTACATTGTAGCTATTTTAGGATTTATATTTATTTTACAGGCAACTTTGTATTTATTTTAACTAGGTACAATAGCTATTAAATAGTTAATAACTATTTAATAACTACCTAGCTAAAATAAATACAAATTTACCTGTAAAATAAATCATAACCTAAGTTACAATTACACCTAACACTACACTATCATTAAATTAACTAAATAAATGAATCCTATATAAAACTAAAGACTTACCTGTAAAATAAACCCTAATATAGCTGCAATATAACTAATAGTTACATTGTAGCTATTTTAGCATTTATATTTATTGTACAGGCAACTTTGTATTTATTTTAACTAGGTTCAATAGCTATTAAATAGATATTGACTATTTAATAGTTACCTAGTTAAAATAATTACAAAATTACCTGTAAAATAAATCCTAACCTAAGTTACAATTAAACCTAACACTACACTATCATTAAATAAATTAACTACAAGTACCTACAATTAAATACAATTAAAAAAACTAAACTAAAGTACAAAAACCCCCCACTAAATTACAAAAAATAAAAAAATATTACAAGAATTTTAAACAAATTACACCTAATCTAAGCCCCCTAATAAAATAACAAAGCCCCCCAAAATAAAAAAAAAATGCCCTACCCTATACTAAATTACAAAAGTTAACAGCTCTATTACCTTACCAGCCCTGAACAGGGCCCTTTGCGGGGCATGTCCCAAAGAAAACAGCTCTTTTGCCTGTAAAAAAAAAACACAATCCCCCCCCCACATTACAACCCACCACCCACATACCCCTACTCTAACCCAAACCCCCCTTAAATAAACCTAACACTACCCCCCTGAAGATCTCCCTACCTTGAGTCGTGTTCACCCAGCCGGGCCGAAGTCTTCATCCGATGGGGCAGAAGAGGACATCCAGACCGGCAGAAGTCTTCATCCAAGCGGGGCAAGAAGAGGTCTTCCATCCATCAGAAAAGTACAAAAAAACAAACAAACACTAAATTAGCAAAAATAATAAAATATTACAATAATTTTAAACTAATTACACCTAATCTAAGCCCCCTACTAGCTATTAATATAGCTACAATATAACTAATAGTTACATTGTAGCTATTTTAGGATTTATATTTATTTTACAGGCAACTTTGTATTTATTTTAACTAGGTACAATAGCTATTAAATAGTTAATAACTATTTAATAACTACCTAGCTAAAATAAATACAAATTTGCCTGTAAAATAAACCCTAACCTAAGTTACAATTACACCTAACACTACACTGTCATTAAATTAACTAAATAAATTAATCCTATATAAAACTAAATACTTACCTGTAAAATAAAACCTAATATAGCTACAATATAACTAATAGTTACATTGTAGCTATTTTAGCATTTATATTTATTTTACAGGCAACTTTGTATTTGTTTTAACTAGGTACAATAGCTATTAAATAGATATTTACTGTTTAATAGCTACCTAGTTAAAATAATTACAAAATTACCTGTAAAATAAATCCTAACCTAAGTTACTATTAAACCTAACACTACACTATCATTAAATAAATTAACTACAAGTACCTACAATTAAATACAATGAAATAAACTAAACTAAAGTACAAAAAAAACCAACACTAAATTACAAAAAATAAAAAAAATTACAAGAATTTTAAACTAATTACACCTAATCTAAGCCCCCTAATAAAATAACAAAGCCCCCCAAAATAAAAAAATGCCCTACCCTATACTAAATTACAAAAGTAATCAGCTCTATTACCTTACCAGCCCTTAAAAGGGCCTTTTGCGGGGCATGCCCCAAAGAAAACAGCTCTTTTGCCTTTAAAAAAAAAACACAATCCCCCCCCCACATTACAACCCACCACCCACATACCCCTACTCTAACCCAAACCCCCTTAAATAAACCTAACACTACCCCCCTGAAGATCTCCCTACCTTGAGTCGTGTTCACCCAGCCGGGCCGAAGTCTTCATCCGATTGGGCAGAAGAGGACATCCAGACCGGCAGAAGTCTTCATCCAAGCGGGGCAAGAAGAGGTCTTCCATCCATCAGAAGTCTTGATCCAGGCGGCATCTTCTCTGTTCATCCATCCGGAGCGGAGCGGCAGCATCCTGAAGACATCCCACGCAGAGCATCCTCTTCTTTCTTGATCCGACGACTAAGTGACTGTACCTTTAAGTGACGCCATCCAAGATGGCGTCCCTTGAATTCCGATTGGCTGATAGGATTTTATCAGCCAATCGGAATTAAGGTAGGAAAAATCTGATTGGCTGATTCAATCAGCCAATCAGATTCAAGTTCAATCCGATTGGCTGATCCAATCAGCCAATCAGATTGAGCTCGCATTCTATTGGCTGATCGGAACAGCCAATAGAATGCGAGGTCAATCTGATTGGCTGATTCCATCAGCCAATCGGATTGAAATTGAATCTGATTGGCTGATTGAATCAGCCAATCAGATTTTTCCTACCTTAATTCCGATTGGCTGATAGAATCCTATCAGCCAATCGGAATTCAAGGGACGCCATCTTGGATGACGTCACTTAAAGGTACAGTCACTTAGTCGTCGGATCAAGAAAGAAGAGGATGCTCTGCGTGGGATGTCTTCAGGATGCTGCCGCTCCGCTCCGGATGGATGAACAGAGAAGATGCCGCCTGGATCAAGACTTCTGATGGATGGAAGACCTCTTCTTGCCCCGCTTGGATGAAGACTTCTGCCGGTCTGGATGTCCTCTTCTGCCCGATCGGATGAAGACTTCGGCCCGCTGGGTGAAGACACGGTAGAGAGATCTTCAGGGGGGTAGTGTTAGGTTTATTTAAGGGGGGTTTGGGTTAGAGTAGGGGTATGTGGGTGGTGGGTTGTAATGTGGGGGGGGTATTGTGTTTTTTTTTACAGGCAAAAGAGCTGTTTTCTTTGGGGCATGCCCCCGCAAAAGGCCCTTTTAAGGGCTGGTAAGGTAATAGAGCTGATTACTTTTGTAATTTAGTATAGGGTAGGGCATTTTTTTATTTTGGGGGGCTTTGTTATTTTATTAGGGGGCTTAGATTAGGTGTAATTAGTTTAAAATTCTTGTAATTTTTTTTATTTTTTGTAATTTAGTGTTTGTTTTTTTGTACTTTAGTTTAGTTTATTTCATTGTATTTAATTGTAGGTACTTGTAGTTAATTTATTTAATGATAGTGTAGTGTTAGGTTTAATAGTAACTTAGGTTAGGATTTATTTTACAGGTAATTTTGTAATTATTTTAACTAGGTAGCTATTAAACAGTAAATATCTATTTAATAGCTATTGTACCTAGTTAAAATAAATACAAAGTTGCCTGTAAAATAAATATAAATGCTAAAATAGCTACAATGTAACTATTAGTTATATTGTAGCTATATTAGGGTGTATTTTACAGGTAAGTATTTAGTTTTATATAGGATTAATTTATTTAGTTAATTTAATGACAGTGTAGTGTTAGGTGTAATTGTAACTTAGGTTAGGGTTTATTTTACAGATAAATTTGTATTTATTTTAGCTAGGTAGTTATTAAATAGTTATTAACTATTTAATAGCTATTGTACCTAGTTAAAATAAATACAAAGTTGCCTGTAAAATAAATATAAATCCTAAAATAGCTACAATGTAACTATTAGTTATATTGTAGCTATATTAATAGCTAGTAGGGGGCTTAGATTAGGTGTAATTAGTTTAAAATTATTGTAATATTTTATTATTTTTGCTAATTTAGTGTTTGTTTGTTTTTTTGTACTTTTCTGATGGATGGAAGACCTCTTCTTGCCCCGCTTGGATGAAGACTTCTGCCGGTCTGGATGTCCTCTTCTGCCCCATCGGATGAAGACTTCGGCCCGGCTGGGTGAACACGACTCAAGGTAGGGAGATCTTCAGGGGGGTAGTGTTAGGTTTATTTAAGGGGGGTTTGGGTTAGAGTAGGGGTATGTGGGTGGTGGGTTGTAATGTGGGGGGGGGATTGTGTTTTTTTTTTTACAGGCAAAAGAGCTGTTTTCTTTGGGGCATGCCCCGCAAAGGGCCCTGTTCAGGGCTGGTAAGGTAATAGAGCTGTTAACTTTTGTAATTTAGTATAGGGTAGGGCATTTTTTTATTTTGGGGGGCTTTGTTATTTTATTAGGGGGCTTAGATTAGGTGTAATTAGTTTAAAATTCTTGTAATATTTTTTTATTTTTTGTAATTTAGTGGGGGGGGGTTTGTACTTTAGTTTAGTTTTTTTAATTGTATTTAATTGTAGGTACTTGTAGTTAATTTGTTTAATGATAGTGTAGTGTTAGGTTTAATTGTAACTTAGGTTAGGATTTATTTTACAGGTAATTTTGTAATTATTTTAACTAGGTAGCTATTAAATAGTAAATATCTATTTAATAGCTATTGAACCTAGTTAAAATGAATACAAAGTTGCCTGTAAAATACATATAAATCCTAAAATAGCTACAATGTAACTATTAGTTATATTGAAGCTATATTAATAGCTAGTAGGGGGCTTAGATTAGGTGTAATTAGTTTAAAATTATTGTAATATTTTATTATTTTTGGTAATTTAGTGTTTGTTTGTATTTTGGTACTTGTATGATGGATGGAAGACCTCTTCTTGCCCCGCTTGGATGAAGACTTCTGCCGGTCTGGATGTCCTCTTCTGCCCCATCGGATGAAGACTTCGGCCCGGCTGGGTGAACACGACTCAAGGTAGGGAGATCTTCAGGGGGGTAGTGTTAGGTTTATTTAAGGGGGGTTTGGGTTAGAGTAGGGGTATGTGGGTGGTGGGTTGTAATGTGTGGGGGGGGATTGTGTTTTTTTTTTACAGGCAAAAGAGCTGTTTTCTTTGGGGCATGCCCCGCAAAGGGCCCTGTTCAGGGCTGGTAAGGTAATAGAGCTGTTAACTTTTGTAATTTAGTATAGGGTAGGGCATTTTTTTTTATTTTGGGGGGCTTTGTTATTTTATTAGGGGGCTTAGATTAGGTGTAATTAGTTTAAAATTCTTGTAATATTTTTTTATTTTTTGTAATTTAGTGATTTTTATTTTTTGTAATTTAGTGGGGGTTTTTTGTACTTTAGTTTATTTAATTGTAGATAATTGTAGGTACTTGTAGTTTATTTATTTAATGATAGTGTAGTGTTAGGTTTAATTGTAACTTAGGTTAGGATTTATTTTACAGGTAATTTTGTAATTATTTTAACTAGGTACCTATTAATAGCTATTGTACCTAGTTAAAATAAATACAAAGTTGCCTGTAAAATAAATATAAATGCTAAAATAGCTACAATGTAACTATTAGTTATATTGCAGCTATATTAGGGTTTATTTTACAGGTACGTATTTAGTTTTAAATATGATTCATTTATTTAATTAATTAAATGATAGTGTAGTGTTAGGTGTAATTGTAACTTAGGTTAGGATTTATTTTACAGGTAAATTTGTATTTATTTTAGCTAGGTAGTTATTAAATAGTTATTAACTATTTAATAACTATTGTACCTAGTTAAAATAAATACAAAGTTGCCTGTAAAATAAAAATAAATCCTAAAATAGCTACAATGTAATTATTAGTTATATTGTAGCTATATTAGGGTTTATTTTACAGGTAAGTCTTTAGTTTTAATTAGGATTCATTTATTTAACTATAGTAAATTTATTTCGTTTTATTTAAATTATATTTAAGTTAGGGGGTGTTAGTGTTAGGGTTAGACTTAGGTTTAGGGGTTAATAACCTTATTATAGTAGCGGCGACGTTGGGGGCGGGAGATTAGGGGTTAATAATTGTAGGTAGGTGGCAGCGATGTTAGGGAGGGCAGATTAGGGGTTAATAAAATGTATTATAGTGTTTGCGAGGCGGGAGTGTGGCGGTTTAGGGGTTAATACATTTATTATAGTTGCGGCGATTTGCGGTCGGCAGATTAGGGGTTAATACTTGTAGTTAGATTGCGGCGACGTTGGGGGGGGCAGATTAGGGGTTAATAACTATAATGTAGGGGTCGGTGGTGTTAGGGACAGCAGATTAGGGGTTAATAGCTATAATGTAGGCGGCGGCGATATCGGGTAGGCAGATTAGGGGTTAATACTTGTAGTTAGATTGCGGCAACGTTGGGGGGGGGCAGATTAGGGGTTAATAACTATAATGTAGGGGTCGGCGGTGTTAGGGACAGCAGATTAGGGGTTAATAGCTATAATGTAGGCGGCGGCGATATCGGGTCGGCAGATTAGGGGTTAATACTTGTAGTTAGATTGCGGCGACGTTGGGGGGGGGCAGATTAGGGGTTAATAACTATAATGTAGGGGTCGGCGGTGTTAGGGACACCAGATTAGGGGTTAATAGCTATAATGTAGGCGGCGGCGATATCGGGTCGGCAGATTAGGGGTTAATACTTGTAGTTAGATTGCGGCGACGTTGGGGGGGGCAGATTAGGGGTTAATAACTATAATGTAGGGGTCGGCGGTGTTAGGGACACCAGATTAGGGGTAAATAGCTATAATGTAGGCGGCGGCGATATCGGGTCGGCAGATTAGGGGTTAATACTTGTAGTTAGATTGCGGCGACGTTGGGGGGGGGGCAGATTAGGGGTTAATAACTGTAATGTAGGGGTCGGCGGTGTTAGGGACAGCAGATTAGGGGTTAATAGCTATAATGTAGGTGGCGGCGATATCCGGTCGGCAAATTAGGGGTTAATAAAATAATGCAGGTGTCAGCGATACCGGGGGCGGCAGATTAGGGGTTAATAAGTGTTAGATTAGGGGTGTTTAGAGACTCGGGGTACATGTTAGGGTGTTAGGTGCAAACTTAGTGTTTCCCCATAGGAAACAATGGGGCTGCGGTGTTAGTTTTTTTTCAGCCGAAACTCCCATTGTTTCCTATGGGGAAATGCCTAATTTTACCGAGCTAATTCGGATTTATTCAGAGATACGGCAGCTATTTCGGATTCATTCGGTAGATTCGGAAGTATTTTAATTCGGAAATCCGAATCGATCCGAATCTCCGAATTTACCGAATTTCCGAATTAATCCGAAACGAACCGCACATGTCTAATAAGCAGATATGAGTGTTGGCTGGCACAGAGCAATGAACCACAGTATATGCTCTGTGAGCCAGAGACACAGGCCTGATAGAAAATGAAAATAAATTACACTAGAAAAATAATTTCAAATTTTTGTTGGTTAAATTTAAACTAATGTTAAGCAGATATCAGTGGTGGCACTAATCACAGCATATGCTGTGAGCCTCACACACAGGCTGAAAGCCAGGCAAATGCAAATAAAAACACAAATAAATAAAAAAAAAAAAACGACTGAAGTTATAGCCCTGAAAAGGGCTTTTTGGGGGGCTGTCCTTGTAGCAGAGATGAGATGAGTCCTTCAGGACTGTAGTGGACACTAAATACACTAGCCTAGCTATCTATTTCCCAATAATAGCAGCAGCAGCAACACAAAAGCTCCTCTCACTAAGAAAGCAAGATCGTAATGAGTCTAAAATGGCTGCTGCCAAGAAGCTGGGCGGGTCTGTGAGGGAGTGTCTGCTGCTGATTGGCTCAAATGTGTCAGAAGGCTGTGACATACAGGGTCAAAGTTTCCTCAATGATGACACATAGGGGCGGATCGAACATTGCATATGTTCACCCGCAGTGGCGAACGTGAACAAGCTATGTTCGCGGTGAACCGTTCGCGGGCGAACAGTTCGGGACATCACTAATTGTTACAGATTCAACAACCATATCAATATGTTTCACAGTATTGTGATAGCTGGGAATATATTTAAACAGAAAACTGTATTGATTTAGGGTACTTAGTATATGATAATATCTACAAACGAAAACCTTGTGGTGTTGATAAACAAGACTCTGATTGTATAAGTTACATCTGTTAATCCACCATACACTCGCATAGAACCAATTCATAATGGATCATATGTTGTGATTACTAGTCAAAATGATTGTAATATCCCTATGTTGCAAGCCACAATGGTAACAGGTAATCAATCTGTGGAGTGTTATAATACAATGTTACCACCTGTAATAAAAAATATGCATGCTTGGTCACATTTAGCAATGCAGGTACTCCATATTACATCGCAAATACCATACATAACAGTGTTCTGGTCTAATTTACATAACATGCAAGTGAGACTAGGCTCCTCCCATCAAGCAGTGGAAGATTTGATTATAAAAGTACATACAGACCTCCTAAGGGTTGACTTGCATGAAGGGAACTTTCTTACCTGGATTGAAACTTTAGGTAAGTCATTAAGTCCAATAATGCCAACTTTGGGCAATGATATTTAAAAAATCGGACAGGGTTTAGCAACAGTGGGGAGTGGTATATTTGGTTGAATATTGGGTATACTAGGATATATAAAAAACAGTATTTGTCTTATTAACAGCTATAGCATTATAGCTAAACCTTAATTGTTTTGAACAGCCAATAGGATTTCAGTAGCTTTCATCCTATTGGCTAATTTAAATTTCAAGAATCAAATCAGCCAATATTATTATTATTATTATTATTATTATTATTATCGGTTATTTGTAGAGCGCCAACAGATTCTGCAGCGCTAATAGGAATGCAAGGGACGCCATTTTGAAAAGGCTCCCTTGCATTGAAGATCCATTGAACGGCAGTGACCGTATGAAGAGGATGCTCCGTGCTGGATGTCTTCAAGGATGGGTCTGCTCCATGCCCCCAGGGTTAAGATAGAAGACGCCGCCTGGATGAAGACTTCTAGCCCCATGGATGAAGACTTCTCGCTGCCTGGATGAGGATGGATGTCTGGACTTCAGAAACTGTGAGTGGCTCTTCGGGGGTTAGTGCTAGTTTTTTTTGGGGGTGTTTTTTTTTATAATAGGGTTTTGGGCTTTAGGTAAAAGAGCCGAATGCCCTCTTAAGGGCAATGCCCATACAAATGCCCTTTTCAGGGCAATAGGTACCTTAAGTTTTTCTTAGAGATAGATTTTTTAATTTTGGGCGGTTGGTTGGGTGGTGGGTTTTACTGTTGGGGGGTCTTTGTATTTTTTTCCAGGTAAAATAGTTGATTTCTTTAGGGCAATGCCCTACAAAAGGCTCTTTTAAGGGTTATTGGTAGTTTATTATAGGATAGGGTTTTTTATTTTGGGGTGGCTTTTTATTTTTATATGGCTATTTGATTAGGTGTAATTTTTTTATTTTTGATAATTTTGTTTATTTTTCGCAATTTAGTGTTTGTTATTTTTCGTGATTTAGTATTTTTTATTTTTTGTAATTTTAGAATTACTTTATTTTAGTAGTGTCATGTTTTTTTTTAATGGGTAATTTAGTTTTTTAATTGGCAGTTATTTTAATTTTAGTATAATAGTTTAGTATAATGGTTATGTTAGGTTAATTGTTAGTTAAAACTTTTTTTTTTATTTATTTCACAGGTAAGTTTTTATTTATTTTAAGATAGGGATATTGTAATTTTAACTTAAAGTTAGGGGGTGATAGGTTTAGGGGTTAATAGTTTAATTTATTAGTGGTGATGTAGGGGGGCTTGCGGTTTAGGGGATACTAGGTTTATTTAGTAGCGGTGATATGGGGAACTGGCGGTTTAGGTGTTAATATGTTAAGTTAGTGGCAGTGGTGTCGGGGAGCAGCAGAATAGGGGTTAATAACTTTATTATAGTGGTGGGCATGTGGGCGGCAGCAGATTAGGGGTTAAAACGTTTTAAATAGTGTTTGTGATGCGGGAGGGCCTCGGTTTAGGGGTTAATAGGTAGTTTATGGGTGTTAGTGTACTTTGTAACAGTTTAGTTATGAGTTTTGTGAAACATTTTTGTTACACAATATCCATAACCACTGCTTTCAGATGGCGGTATGGATCGTGTCGGTATAGGCTGTGACGCAAGCATTTTATCCTCACTGCGCAACCTGTAATACCGGCACTATGGAAAACCCATTGACATTGTGTTACAGGCTAAAATGCTTGCGGTATAGATATACCGACATGACTCGTAATGGCTGCTTTACTGTTTTTACGCTCAAATTGCCATTTTTTCAGCGTTCAAACAGTAACGCACAATTCGTAATTTAGCCGTATATTTCTTTCTGAGACCACAACATACATTTACGGAAGAGCCACCTGTTGGAGCTGGAGTGGGGTAGACATAAATGTAACTGTGCTCCTCTCTGCATTGACTTTTTACATTATGTAGCAAGAGTCTGATTAGCTTGTCAAACATTTTGATGTTTGCTATTTTTGCTGTATGAGAGATTGTACTAGTTAAGAGCTCAATGGGACATCCTGTATGTTACTCTGTGATATGAAGTTGGATAAGATAAAACTGGTCTGATCCTATGTTCATTTCTTATTTGTACACACATACCTCATTCAAGACATTTAAATTTGACATTTTCGTTACAGTTAGAGGGACTTCTTTATGACGACTTTACAACGAATCTGGCATCCACCAAACGTTTTGTGCCCTGCGAGCTGGACACCAATGGGGGGACACAATGCATAGAGGTAGCAGGATTTGTCATTGATCTGCAAAATACAGTCTGAAAAGCTGGCAAAGGATCTGTGGTCTGTTTAGCATAACAAAAAGGTAAGTATTTTTTTTAAAAAAGGATGTTTGTAAAGTTTAAGGAATTAAAGTGCCCCTATTTTTATGAGTATTTTTAGATACTGGGCATTAATCCCTTAAACTTTACAATCACGTTAAATGTCAGTTTTCTTTAGCTTGTCCAGAAGTGTATGGTTAACAGCCCAAACTATATGGTTCTGAGGGTCTTATGATGATGTTATTATTTTTCTGTTTTATGAATCCATATTTATTCTTATTACGCTTTTATTAGGGCTGACCTTGAAACTTTGTTATGGTTTGTTTATACCCAAGGAATGTTTATATGTAGTATGTTTATACCCAAGGAATGTTTATATGTAGTATGTTTATACCCAAGGAATGTTTATATGTAGTATGTTTATACCCAAGGAATGTTTATATGTAGTATGTTTATACCCAAGGAATGTTTATATGTAGTATGTTTATACCCAAGGAATGTTTATATGTAGTATGTTTATACCCAAGGAATGTTTATATGTAGTATGTTTATACCCAAGGAATGTTTATATGTAGTATGTTTATACCCAAGGAATTTCTTAAGATATCTATAATGAGCAACTTTAGGAAATTTTCAAACCTATTATAGAGCTTTAGAAGTTCTAAAGTAATGTTTATAAGGGTTTCAAATATACATCTCATAATATAACCTTCATATTATACATCTTATTAATAGTATATTTTACAGGACACTTTTGAAAAAGGATATTTCCAATCTTATACTGTTGAGGGACAGTCTATCGGCTAGATTACGAGTTTTGCGTTATGCTGAAAAAGCAGTGTTAACAGGTCCTAACGCTGCTTTTTCACTACCGCTGCTATTATGAGTCTTGCAGGTTTAGGGGCACCGCACACTTTTTTGGCCTTACCGCAAACCGACTTACGTAAAGTTCGTAAACCCTTTTTTCTATGGGACTTCCATACCGCTGGTATTACGAGTTTGTCCTGGTAGGCCAAAAAGTGAGTGGTACACCCTCTACCTCCAAGATTCCTAACGCATTCTAAAGTCAGTAGTTTTGAGTTTTACACTACAACGCTGTAGCATAAAACTCATAACTAAAGTGCTAAAAAGTACACTAACACCCATAAACTACCTATTAATCCCTAAACCGAGGCACTCCATTGTCGCAAACACTATAATAACATTTTTAACCCCTAATCTGCCGCTCTGGTCATCGCTGCCACTCGAATAAACATATTAACCCTTAAACCGCCACACTCCCGTCTCGCAAATACTAGTTAAATATTATTAACCTCGAATCTGCCGCCCCTAACATCGCCACCACCTACATTATATTTATTAACCCCTAATCTGCTGCCCCAACATCGCCGCCACCTACATTATATTTATTAACCCCTAATCTGCGGCCCCCAACGTCGCAGCCACTATTCTAAATTTATGAACCCCTAAACCTGTCTAACCCTAACCCTAACACCCCCTAACTAATTTAAATAAATCTAAATAAAACCTACAATTATTATCTAAATTATTCCTATTTAAAACTAAATACTTACCTATAAAATAAACCTTAAGCTAGCTACAATATAACTAATAGTTACATTGTATCTAGCTTAGGGTTTATTTTTATTTTACAGGCAAGTTTGTATTTATTTTAACTAGGTAGAATAGTTACTAAATAGTTATTAACTATTTACTAGCTACCTAGCTAAAATAAATACAAATTTACCTGTAAAATAAAACCTAACCTAAGTTACACTAACACCTAACACTACACTACAATTAAATCAATTACCTACATTAAATACAATTAAATAAATTAAATTAGCTAAATCACAAAAAATAAAACTAAATTACAGAAAAAACAAAACAAATTACAAGATATTTAAACTAATTACACCTAATCTAATAGCCCTATCAAAATAAAAAAGCCCCCCCAAAATAAAAAAAAACCCTAGCCTAAACTAAACTATCAATAGCTCTTAAAAGGGCCTTTTGCGGGGCATTGCCCCAAATAAATCAGCTCTTTTACCTGTAAAAGAAAAAAAATAAACAACCCCCCAAGAGTAAAACCCACCACCCACACAACCAACCACCCAAATAAAACCCTAACTAAAAAAAATGAAAAGGGCATTTTGATGGGCATTGCCCTTAAAATGGCATTTAGCTCTATTGCAGGCCCAAAGCCCTAACCTAAAAAATAAACCCATCCAATACACCCTTAAAAAAAACCTAACACTAACCCCCGAAGATTCACTTACCGTGAGTAGTCTTCATCCAAGCGGCAAGATGTCCTCAACGAAGCCAGCAGAAGTGGTCCTCCAGATGGGCAGAAGTGGTCCTCCAAATGGGTAGAAGTCTTCATCCAGACTGCATCCTCTATCTTCATCCTTCCTGCGTGGAGCGGGTCCATCTTCAAGGCATCCGACGCGGAGCATCCTCTTCATCCGACGGATTAACGACTAATGAAGGTACCTTTAAATGACATCATCCAAGATGGCGTCCCTTAGATTCCGATTGGCTGATAGAATTCTATCAGCCAATCGGAATTAAGGTAGAAAAAATCCTATTGGCTGATTGAATAAGCCAATAGGATTGAGCTTGCATTCCATTGGCTGATTGGAACAGCCAATAGAATGGGAGCTCAATCCTATTGACGGATTGCATGATTGGATGAAGACTTCTCCCGGTAAGTGAATCTTCAGGGGTTAGTGTTAGGATTTTTTAAGGGTGTATTGGGTGGGTTTATTTTTTAGGTTAGGGCTTTGGGCCTGCAATAGAGCGAAATGCCCTTTTAAGGACAATGTCCATCCAAATGCTCTTTTCAGGGCAATGGGGAGCTTAGTTTTTTTTTTAGTTAGGCTTTAATTGGGGGGGTTGTTGTGTGGCTGTTGGGGGTTGTTTGTATTTTTTTTACAGGTAAAAGAGCTGATTTCTTTGGGGCAATGCCCCACAAAAGGCCCTTTTATTGATTAGTTTAGGCTAGGGGGGGTTATTTTGGGGGGGCTTTTTTATTTTGATAGGGCTATTAGATTAGGTGTAATTAGTTTAAATAGCTTGTAATTTGTTTTTTATTTTCTGTAATTTAGTGTTTTTTTTGTGATTTAGCTAATTTAATTTAATTTATTTAATTGTATTTAATGTAGGTAATTGATTTAAAGGGACACTGTACCCAAAAATTTTCTTTCCTGATTCTGATTGAGCATGAAATTTTAAGCAACTTTCTAATTTTCTCCTAATATCAAATTTTCTTCATTCTCTTGGTATCTTTATTTGAAATGCAAGAATGTAAGTTTAGATGCCGGCCCATTTTTGGTGAACAACCCGGGTTGTCGTTGCTGATTGGTGGATAAATTCATCCACCAATAAAAAGTGCTGTCCAGAGTACTGAAACAAAAAAAAAGCTTAGATGCCTTCTTTTTCAAATAATGATAGCAAGAGAACGAAGAAAATTTGATAATAGGAGTAAATTAGAAAGTTGCTTAAAATGTCATGCTCAATCTGAATCACAAAAGAAAAATTTTGGGTACAGTGTCCCTTTAATTGTAGTGTAGTGTTAGGTGTTAGTGTAACTTAGCTTAGGTTTTATTTTACAGGTAAATTTGTCTTTATTTTAGCTAGGTAGTTATTAAATAGTTAATAACTATTTAATAACTATTCTTCATAGTTAAAATAAATACAAACTTGCCTGTAAAATAAAAATAAACCTTAAGCTAGCTACAATGTAACTATTAGTTATATTGTAGCTAGCTTAGGGTTTATTTTATAGGTAAGTATTTAGTTTTAAATAGGAATGATTTAGATAATAATTGTAGGTTTTATTTAGATTTATTTAAATTATATTTAAGATAGGGCGTGTTAGGATTAGGGTTAGACTTAGGTTTAGGGGTTCATAAATTTAGAATAGTGGCTGCGAGTGCGACGTTGGGGGAGGCAGATTAGGGGTTAATAAGTGTAGGTAGGTTGCGGCGACATTGGGGTTGGCAGATTAGGGGTTAATAAATATAATGTAGGTGGCGGCGATGTTGGGGGCAGCAGATTAGGGGTTAATAATATAATGTAGATGGCGGCGATGTCCGGAGTGGCAGATTAGGGGTTAATAAGTATAATGTAGGTGTCGGCGATGTCAGGGTTGGCAGATTAGGGGTTAATAAATGTAAGATTAGGGGTGTTTAGACTCGGGGTTCATGTTAGAGTGTTAGGTGTAAACATAACTTTTATGTCCCCATAGGAATCAATGGGGCTGCGTTACTGAGTTTTACGCTGCTTTTTTGCAGGTGTTAGACTTTTCCTCAGCCGGCTCTCCCCATTGATGTCTATGGGGAAATCGTGCAGGAGCACGTACGACCAGCTCACTGCTGACTTAAGCAGCGCTGTTTTTGAAGTGGGGTATGGAGCTCAAATTTACTCTACGCTCACTTCTTGCCTTTTAACGCCGGGTTTGTAAAAACCCGTAATACCAGCGTTGCAGGTAAGTGAGCGGTGATACAAAAAACTGCACGGTAGCACCGCATAGCTCATAACGCAAAACTTGTAATCTGGCCGTATGAAAGTTAACACTACTGTCTTACTAACATCTATTGAGTTTTTCTTTGTTATTAGATGTAGGGCAGAACTTGAAATATTAGCATTTGCTTTTCCCTAGGTTTTTTTTATAGTTTTATTCCTTTTGTTATTCCCCTAATTCCTTTGTTAAATGACAGGTGGTCCAAAATAGGCCACTGTTTAGCACTTGGAGATTTCCTTGTTTATTACTCAAATAAAAGGTACACTATGGGTCTATGAATGAGCCTTTTTTTTGTTTTCTACCTCCCCTTTTATACTCCAACTACAAATTAGGCATTCCAAGAGCAACCACTCTTTACCATTTGGTGAATTTATTTATTCATTATTTTTATTTACTTATTCCTACGCGTTATTTGTTACAGGGTTTATTTATTTTTTCTACTGTTTGTTTTATCAGTTAAATACTGTATATAATTGAACCGTGACTACTGTACGTGTGTTAATGAAAGATATATTCTGATTGTCCAACAGTCTTTGTGAGTCACTTTATAAATGAGTCTGTACACATATAATTGTAATGAATCTGTAATTGTTTATCTATTTACCTCAATAAAATATATATATAAACAATATAATACACATAAGCAAACTATAAAGAAAAAAACTAAAAAAATAGTGTTAACAGTGTATTACTTTTAATATTGTGATATTATTTTTTATTTCTTTCAAGCAAATAAGTTTTTGTGTTAGTTTCAGGTCTAAGTAAAATGATGAAACATTTTGGTAAAAATATACAGCCTAGAAGTCCAGTATTAGAAGCCAGTATGGCAAATATCTCTACAGCCACCATCTGTTTTCCCTTTGTGCTGAGATACGCCGGGATCATGGCAATCCACACACTGCAGAACACCAACATGCTGAAGGTGATGAACTTTGTTTCATTAAAGCTGTCCGGTAATGTCCTGGTATAGAAAGCTGTGATGAAACTTGCCGCTGCCAGAAGAAACATATATCCCAGGACAGAGTAAAAAGCAAGTGTAGATCCCTCATTACATTGTATGATAATCTTTCCAGACTCAGAGTGCATGTTATACTCCTGGTAAGGTGGTGATATTGTCAACCAAACCACACAAATTAATCCTTGGATAGATGACAAACAAATAACTAGAGAATAGGACAGTTTGGAGCTCAGCCATTTTCTCCAGCTGCTGCCAGGTTTAGTAGCTTTGAAAGCAACGCCAACCATGATAGTCTTGGCCAACAAAGAAGACACAGCTACTGAGAAGCTAATTCCAAAGGAGATCTGACGGAGCATACACGTTATATCCACAGGACGGCCAAGGAACAAAAACACACAGAGGTAGCTCAGCATGATGGAGATAAGGAGAAGGAAGCTGAGATTACGGTTATTAGCTTTAACAATTGGAGTATTAATAAAGCAAACAAAAAATCCCAAAACAAGGAATGTTAATAAAGCCAAAGTAACTGATAAAAATGAAAAGAGAATTGCTGAAGTATCATTTGTGTAGGACAAAAATTCTATAATTTTAGGAACACATTTATCCTTTTTCTCATTTGGCCATTGATCTTCAGGGCATTTTTCACAGTTTTCACTATCTGTAAGAAAAAAAAAAGGATTCAACCATAGTCATTTGTCGTATAGAATAAAGTTTAGCAGATAGAAATTGTCTTATGGCAGCATGCTGATAACCAACTGACAGACCCCATATGAGAGTAATATATCTTAAAAACTCTATTAGCCAGAATATGTTCTATGTGCCACCCATGTCATATCATGTCCCAGCTGTTTCTGATAAAGAGCTTCCCCTGGATACATTAATTTCATTATTGTTATTACAGCCCTTTTTAAGGTGTACCAGGTGCATATACAACAAAAAAACAAAACAATTTGGGCTATAGGATGTTTGTTCAGAGGGGCATCACCTGGTGTTGCTAATTTGCATATTACATTTTATTTGCCATCAACTTGTTCCTATTTTTACTTAAAAATGTATAGACAAAACTGTCTGGAAATGCTATAGACAAACACCACTATCACTATTCATTAATATATTATATTATTATTTCTAGAACTTTTTGTATGGTGAACTTTAACAATTTAAGTAATTTATAACAAAATAAAATAATTCCATCCATTCAGTTAAACATTGTAAGTAAGTTAAAGTGGGCAGGAAAATAATTAACAGTTCCTGAATCTAGAATCTCCATTGGAGTTGTAAAAACAAATATGTACAAAAATATATCATTGTAAAGCTAGTGTCCTGATTTTGGTAGAACATTTGAAGAAAACAAACCATTGTAACGTGTATGGGATAATTCTTTATCAGAACAATCTTGGCCAGTAGTCTTCTTATCCTGGCTTCAAATGGAAAGATAAAGAAAATCCCAGAACCAAATGTGACATTTAAAAGGGATGATAAAAATAAAAAAAGTGTTGCAATGTGAAATAACACAAAAATGTGCTTTAAAAAGTGATAAAGTAATGAATCTATACCGACCATACACATATACTCAGCATATACAGTAATGTTGTACAAAAAGAAACAGTCCTTTATTTGAGGGAACATTTTCAACATTTGTCCTCAAAAGGAAAAGAAAGTTGACAAAGTGTAAGTCTGTATATAATCTTTTACAATCTCAGACCGAGTCGATTCTACTCACGTGTGGTTCAGCTACAACTAGCTCTAGGGTATGTGCTCATTAATTAAAACTCCTGGTAAAACAGCATACAATTTATTACAAAATTAAAAACAGACAAACATCACTAAGGTTTCTGCAGCTAAGGACACATAACCACACAACGTGTACACAAGTCCTTGAATGGAAATCCAAAAACACAGTGGATATTGAGCCTCACCGTCTTACAATGGTTACCCCTCCTGGTGAATAGTCTGTATGTATACTCTGAGGTATGTTTAGTTGACCAAGTTCAGCTTTTCAAGGAGGGGTAACCATTGTAAGATGGTACCAGTACCTATAACCCCCTTTTTTTTTTTTATTCTGTAGTGTAGTGGTCCCACCAACTGCCCCCCTCCCATGATCAGCATTTAGTTTCCACCACACCCCCTAACTCTGTAGTGTAGCTGCCCCAACCCTCCCTGTTCCCTTAATTTATGTAGCCTATGGCCCTCCTACTCCATCCCTTACCCTCCCCCCTCTGCTGCTGAACTGCCCACCCGCCACCCACCTCCCACCGGCACCAGCAGAAGATCGTTACAGACGTTGACACACACAGTGTCACCATCTGTAACGATCAAGCATCTGCCCTCATATGGATGCGGAGCACCAATTGTGCTCCGGCTCCATATGCAGCAGATGTCTGAGGCTGCAGGAGCTGTAACATAACAGCGGAGTGTTCTGAAGCTTCCTGAAGCTGTCTAGTGCTGCAGGGATTTGGCTGCGCATGTAACCTACGATGGCAACGGACAAGGTAAAGATGAAAAACACTTCATGCTATGCTAACTATGTAATAAGCAATGCTCTATTAAGAAGTCAGATTTCATACAAATTGTTAATAATCACTGATTGTACCATCTCTCACACCCAATAACCCTGTTAATACTTAAGCAAAACAGATACAAAATAAGCTGTGTAATGACATAGGGGTAGATTTATCAACGTGCGGGTGGACATGATCCACTGTCAGAATTTATCATTGCACAAGCATTTCTAATAAAATGCTTGTGCAATGCCGCACTCTGCACATTTGCAGCCAATTCGCTGCTAGCAGGGTGAGTCACTCAACCCTCAGAGGTGGCGGACGAGTTAAGGTGCAGCGGTCTTAATACAGCTGCTTTTTAATCTAAGTTTCAAGTGATCTGGAAACTACGGAGAAATATTAACGCATCCACTGCTTCATAAATCTACCCCCTAAGGCTTAGAACCTGATGATTAAAAACCCAGAGGTTTGAAGAGAAATCACACACAATAATTCAAAGCATTTTAGAGCATTATAGTGTAATGTAGGTGTCTCTCCTTCATATCCTGGACCTGAATAGAGAGGCAAAAAGCTCTCAAGCTGACATTTACATTTCTTCTATTCTTTTAGGGACATAGCAGTTCTGATGAGACTTATTAGATTATCTTGCCAGAGTGGATAGCTTTAGATCATTGGGACCATAAACTAAATGGGTTCTGCTACATGTAGTAATAGTTGTACAAGCCATTATCATCAACCTGATAAGTTTAGCGTGGTAGCCACAAGTAATAGCTATGTTTACTACTTTCTATGGGAGCCATCATGACATAAATAAAACAGTGCCCTATGGCTTTTGTTACTTTATGCTACTATGTGTGTCAGTCATTATAGTAAGTTTGTGTTACTGTGTGCTATTATATGTTAGTTAGTATAGTCAGTTTGTGTTACTATGTGCTATTATGTGTTAGTTAGTATAGTCAGTGTGTGTTAATATGTGCTATTATATGTTAGTAATTATAGTCAGTTTGTGTTACTATGTGCTATTATATGTTAGTAATTATAGTCAGTTTGTGTTACTATGTGCTATTATATGTTAGTAATTATAGTCAGCTTGTGTTACTATGTGCTATTATATGTCAGTTAGTATAGTCAGTGTGTGTTAATATGTGCTATTATATGTTAGTAATTATAGTCAGTTTGTGTTACTATGTGCTATTATATGTTAGTAATTATAGTCAGCTTGTGTTACTATGTGCTATTATATGTCAGTTAGTATAGTCAGTGTGTGTTAATATGTGCTATTATGGGTTAGTTAGTATAGTCAGTGTGTATTACTATGTGCTATTATATGTTAGTAATTATAGTCAGCTTGTGTTACTATGTGCTATTATATGTTAGTAATTATAGTCAGTTTGTGTTACTATGTGCTATTAAGGGTTAGTTAGTATAGTCAGTGTGTGTTACTATGTGCTATTATATGTTAGTAATTATAGTCAGTTTGTGTTACTATCTGCTATTATATGTTAGTAATTATAGTCAGTTTGTGTTACTATGTGCTATTATGGGTTAGTTAGTATAGTCAGTGTGTATTAATATGTGCTATTATATTTTAGTTAGTATAGTCAGTTTGTGTTACTATGTGCTATTACATTTTAGTTAGTATAGTCAGTTTGTGTTACTATGTGCTCTTATGTATAAGTTAGTATAGTCAGTTTGTGTTACTATGTGCTATTATATGTTAGTTAGTATAGTCAGTTTGTGTTACTATGTGCTATTATATGTTAGTCAGTATAGTCAGTTTGTGTTACTATGTGCTATTATGTGTTAGTTAGTATAGTCAGTTTGTGTTACTATGTGCTATTATGTGTTAGTTAGTATAGTCAGTTTGTGTTACTATGTGCTATTATGTGTAAGTATAGTCAGTTTGTGTTACTATGTGCTATTATATGTTAGTCAGTATAGTCAGTTTGTGTTACTAGGTGCTATTATGTGTAAGTATAGTCAGTTTGTGTTACTAGGTGCTATTATGTGTAAGTATAGTCAGTTTGTGTTACTATGTGCTATTATATGTTAGTCAGTATAGTCAGTTTGTGTTACTATGTGCTATTATGTGTTAGTTAGTATAGTCAGTTTGTGTTACTATGTGCTATTATGGGTAAGTTAGTATAGTCAGTTTGTGTTACTATGTACTATTATATGTTAGTTAGTATAGTCAGTCTGTGTTACTATGTGCTATTATATGTTAGTTAGTATAGTCCGTTTGTGTTTCTATGTACTATTATATGTTAGCCAGTATAGTCAGTGTGTGTTACTATGTGCTATTATATGTTAGTTAGTATAGTCAGTTTGTGTAACTATGTGCTAATATGTGTTAGTATAGTCAGTTTGTGTTACTGTGTGCTATTATATGTTAGTTAGTATAGTCAGTTTGTGTTACTATGTGCTATTATTATATGTTAGTTAGTATAGTCAGTGTGTGTTACTATGTGCTAGTACATTTTAGTCAGTATAGTCAGTTTGTGTTACTATGTGCTATTATATATTAGTTAGTATTGTCAGTTTGTGTTACTATGTGCTATTATGTGTTAGTCAGTATAGTCAGTTTGTGTTACTATGGGCTATTATATGTTAGTTAGTATAGTCAGTGTGTGTTACTATGTGCTATTATGTGTTAGTTAGTATAGTCAGTTTGTGTTACTATGTGCTATTATATGTTAGTTATTATAGTCAGTTTGTGTTACTATGTGCAATTATGTGTTAGTATAGTCAGTATGTGTTACTATGTGCTATTATATGCTACTTAGTATAGTCAGTTTGTGTTACTGTGTGCTATTATGTGTTAGTTAGAATAGTTAGTTTGTGTTACTAGGTGCTATTATATTTTAGTTAGTATAGTCAGTTTTTGTTACTATGTGCTATATATGTTAGTATAGTCAGTTTGTGTTACTATGTGCTATTATATGTTAGTGAGTATAGTCAGTTTGTGTTACTATGTGCTATTATGTGTAAGTTAGTATATTCAGTTTGTGTTACTATGTGCTATTATATGTTAGTTAGTATAGTCAGTTTGTCCTACTATGTGCTATTATGTGTAAGTTAGTATAGTCAGTTTGTGTTACTATGGGCTATTATATGTTAGTTAGTATAGTCAGTGTGTGTTACTATGTGCTATTATGTGTTAGTTAGTATAGTCAGTTTGTGTTACTATGTGCTATTATATGTTAGTTAGTATAGTCAGTATGTGTTACTATGTGCTTGTATATGTTAGTTAGTATAGTCAGTTTGTGTTACTATGTGATGTTATGTGTTAGTATAGTCAGTGTGTGTTACTAAGTGCTATTATGTGTTAGTTAGTATTGTCAGTTTGTGTTACTATGTGCTATTATGTGTCAGTCAGTATAGTCAGTGTGTGTTGCTATGTGCTATTATGTGTTAGTTAGTATAGTCAGTCTGTGTTACTATGTGCTATTATATGTTCGTTAGTATAGTCAGTATGTGTTACTATGTGCTATTATGTGTTAGTTAGTATAGTAAGTTTGTGTAACTATGTGCTATTATTTGTTATTATAGTCAGTTTGTGTCACTGTGTGCTATTATGTGTCAATCAATATAGTCAGTGTGTGTTACTATGTGCTATTATATGTTAGTTAGTATTGTCAATTTGTGTTACTATATGCTATTATGTGTTAGTTAGTATAGTCAGTTTGTGTTACTATGTGCTATTACATGTTAATATAGTCAGTTTGTGTTACTAATTGCTATTATATGTTAGTAAGTATAGTCAGTTTGTGTTACTATGTGCTATTATATGTTAGTTAGTTTACTCAGTTTGTGTTACTATGTGCAATTATATGTTAGTTAGTATAGTCAGTTTGTGTTAGTATGTGCTATTATATGTTAGTTAGTATAGTAAGTTTGTGTTACTATGTGCTATTATGTGTCAGTCAGTATAGTCGTTTTGTGTTATTATGTGCTATTATGTGTTAGCTAGTATAGTCAGTTTCTGTTACTATGTGCTATTATGTGTTAGTTAGTATAGCCAGTATGTGTTACTATGTGCTATTATGTGTTAGTTAGTATAGTCAGTTTGTGTTACTATGTGCTATTATATGTTAGTTAGTATAGTCAGTTTGTGTTACTATGTGCTATTATGTGTTAGTTAGTATAGTCAGTGTGTGTTACTATGTGCTATTATGTGTTAGTATAGTCAGTCTGTGTTACTATGTGCTATTATGTGTTAGTTAGTATAGTCAGTTTGTGTTACTATGTGCTATTATGTGTTAGTTAGTATAGTTAGTTTTTGTTACTATATGCAAGCAGTTTATGATATTATGTGCTATTATATGTTAGTCAGTATAGTCAGTCTGTGTTACTATGTGCTATTAAGTGTTAGTTAGTATAGTCAGTTTGTGTTACTATGTTCTATGTGTTAGTTAGTATAGTCAGTTTGTGTTACTATGTGCTATTATGTGTTAATATAGTCAGTTTGTTTTACTATGTGCTATTATATGTAAGTATAGTCAGTTTGTGTTACTATGTGCTATTATATGTTAGTTAGTATAGTCAGTCTGTGTTACTATGTGTTATTATATGTTAGTCAGTATAGTTATTTTGTGTTACTATGAGCTATTATGTGTTAGTATATTCAGTTTGTGTTACTATGTGCTATTATGTGTTAGTCAATATAGTCAGTATGTGTTACTATGTGCTATTATATGTTAGTTAGTATAGACAGTGTGTGTAACTATGTGCTATTATGTGTTAGTTAGTATAGACAGTTTGTGTTACTATGTGCAATTAAATGTTAGTTAGTATAGTCAGTTTGTGTTACTATGTGCTATTATATGTTAGTTAGTATAGTCAGTTTGTGTTACTAAGTGCTATTATGTGTTAGTTAGTATAGTCAGTATGTGTTACTATTTGCTATTATGTGTTAGTTAGTATAGTCAGTTTGTGTTACTATGTGCTATTTTATGTAAGTATAGTCAGTTTGTGTTATTATGTGCTATTATATGTTAGTTAGTATAGTCAGTCTGTGTTACTATGTGTTATTATATGTTAGTCAGTATAGTTATTTTGTGTTACTATGAGCTATTATGTGTTAGTATATTCAGTTTGTGTTACTATGTGCTATTATGTGTTAGTCAATATAGTCAGTATGTGTTACTATGTGCTATTATATGTTAGTTAGTATAGACAGTGTGTGTTACTATGTGCTATTATGTGTTAGTTAGTATAGTCAGTTTGTGTTACTATGTGCTATTATATGTTAGTATAGTCAGTGTGTGTTACTATGTGCTATTATATGTTAGTTAGTATAGTCAGTTTGTGTTACTATGTGATATTATGTGTTAGTATATTCAGTGTGTGTTACTAAGTGCTATTATGTGTTAGTATTGTCAGTTTGTGTTACTATGTGCTATTATGTGTTATTTAGTATAGTTAGTATGTGTTACTATTTGCTATTATGTGTTAGTTAGTATAGTCAGTTTGTGTTACTATGTGCTATTATATGTTAGTTAGTATAGTCAGTTTGTGTTACTAAGTGCTATTATGTGTTAGTTACTATAGTCAGTATGTGTTACTATTTGCTATTATGTGATAGTTAGTATAGTCAGTTTGTGTTACTATGTGCTATTATGTGTTAGTTAGTATAGACAGTTTGTGTTACTATGTGCAATTAAATGTTAGTTAGTATAGTCAGTTTGTGTTACTATGTGCTATTATATGTTAGTTAGTATAGTCAGTTTGTGTTACTATGTGCTATTATGTGTTAGTATAGTCAGTATGTGTTACTATTTGCTATTATGTGTTAGTTAGTATAGTCAGTTTGTGTTACTATGTGCTATTATATGTTAGTATAGTCAGTGTGTGTTACTATGTGCTATTATATGTTAGTTAGTATAGTCATTTTGTGTTACTATGTGATATTATGTGTTAGTATAGTCAGTGTGTGTTACTAAGTGCTATTATGTGTTAGTTAGTATTGTCAGTTTGTGTTACTATGTGCTATTATTTGTTAGTTAGTATAGTCAGTATGTGTTACTATTTGCTATTATGTGTTAGTTAGTATAGTCATTTTGTGTTACTATGTGCTATTATATGTTAGTTAGTATAGTCAGTTTGTGTTACTAAGTGCTATTATGTGTTAGTTAGTATAGTCAGTATGTGTTACTATTTGCTATTATGTGTTAGTTAGTATAGTCAGTGTGTGTTACTATGTGCTATTATATGTTAGTATAGTCAGTGTGTTTTACTAAGTGCTATTATGTGTTAGTTAGTATAGTCAGTATGTGTTACTATGTGCTTGTATATGTTAGTTAGTATAGTCAGTTTGTGTTACTATGTGATATTATGTGTTAGTATAGTCAGTGTGTGTTACTAAGTGCTATTATGTGTTAGTTAGTATTGTCAGTTTGTGTTACTATGTGCTATTATATGTTAGTTAGTATAGTAAGTTTGTGTTACTATGTGCTATTATGTGTCAGTCAGTATAGTCGTTTTGTGTTATTATGTGCTATTATGTGTTAGCTAGTATAGTCAGTTTCTGTTACTATGTGCTATTATGTGTTAGTTAGTATAGCCAGTATGTGTTACTATGTGCTATTATATGTTAGTTAGTATAGTCAGTTTGTGTTACTATGTGCTATTATGTGTTAGTTAGTATAGTCAGTGTGTGTTACTATGTGCTATTATGTGTTAGTATAGTCAGTCTGTGTTACTATGTGCTATTATGTGTTAGTTAGTATAGTCAGTTTGTGTTACTATGTGCTTTTATGTGTTAGTTAGTATAGTTAGTTTTTGTTACTATATGCAAGCAGTTTATGATATCATGTGCTATTATATGTTAGTCAGTATAGTCAGTCTGTGTTACTATGTGCTATTAAGTGTTAGTTAGTATAGTCAGTTTGTGTTACTATGTTCTATGTGTTAGTTAGTATAGTCAGTTTGGTTACTATGTGCTATTATGTGTTAATATAGTCAGTTTGTTTTACTATGTGCTATTATATGTAAGTATAGTCAGTTTGTGTTACTATGTGCTATTATATGTTAGTTAGTATAGTCAGTCTGTGTTACTATGTGTTATTATATGTTAGTCAGTATAGTTATTTTGTGTTACTATGAGCTATTATGTGTTAGTATATTCAATTTGTGTTACTATGTGCTATTATGTGTTAGTCAATATAGTCAGTATGTGTTACTATGTGCTATTATATGTTAGTTAGTATAGACAGTGTGTGTTACTGTGTGCTATTATGTGTTAGTTAGTATAGACAGTTTGTGTTACTATGTGCAATTAAATGTTAGTTAGTATAGTCAGTTTGTGTTACTATGTGCTATTATATGTTAGTTAGTATAGTCAGTTTGTGTTACTAAGTGCTATTATGTGTTAGTTAGTATAGTCAGTATGTGTTACTATTTGCTATTATGTGTTAGTTAGTATAGTCAGTTTGTGTTACTATGTGCTATTATATGTTAGTATAGTCAGTGTGTGTTACTATGTGCTATTATATGTTAGTCAGTAAAGTCAGTTTGTGTTACTATGTGCTTTTATATGTTAGTTAGTATAGTCAGTTTGTGTTACTATGTGATATTATGTGTTAGTATAGTCAGTGTGTGTTACTAAGTGCTATTATGTGTTAGTTAGTATTGTCAGTTTGTGTTACTATGTGCTATTATGTGTTAGTTAGTATAGTCAGTATGTGTTACTATTTGCTATTATGTGTTAGTATAGTCAGTTTGTGTTACTATGTGCTATTATATGTTAGTTAGTATAGTCAGTTTGTGTTACTAAGTGCTATTATGTGTTAGTTAGTATAGTCAGTATGTGTTACTATGTGCTAATATGTGTTAGTTAGTATAGTCAGTTTGTGTTACTATGTGCTATTATATGTTAGTATAGTCAGTGTGTTTTACTATGTGCTATTATGTGTTAATATAGTCAGTTCGTTTTACTATGTGCTATTATATGTAAGTATAGTCAGTTTGTGTTATTATGTGCTATTATATGTTAGTTAGTATAGTCAGTCTGTGTTACTATGTGTTATTATATGTTAGTCAGTATAGTTATTTTGTGTTACTATGAGCTATTTATTATGTGTTAGTATATTCAGTTTGTGTTACTATGTGCTATTATGTGTTAGTCAATATAGTCAGTATGTGTTACTATGTGCTATTATATGTTAGTTAGTATAGACAGTGTGTGTTACTATGTGCTATTATGTGTTAGTTAGTATAGACAGTTTGTGCTACTATGGGCAATTAAATGTTAGTTAGTATAGTCAGTTTGTGTTACTATGTGCTATTATATGTTAGTTAGTATAGTCAGTTTGTGTTACTAAGTGCTATTATGTGTTAGTATAGTCAGTATGTTTTACTATTTGCTATTATGTGTTAGTTAGTATAGTCAGTTTGTGTTACTATGTGCTATTATATGTTAGTATAGTCAGTGTGTGTTACTATGTGCTATTATATGTTAGTTAGTATAGTCAGTTTGTGTTACTATGTGATATTATGTGTTAGTATAGTCAGTGTGTGTTACTAAGTGCTATTATGTGTTAGTTAGTATTGTCAGTTTGTGTTACTATGTGCTATTATGTGTTAGTTAGTATAGTCAGTATGTGTTACTATTTGCTATTATGTGTTAGTTAGTATAGTCAGTTTGTGTTACTATGTGCTATTATATGTTAGTTAGTATAGTCAGTTTGTGTTACTAAGTGCTATTATGTGTTAGTTAGTATAGTCAGTATGTGTTACTATTTGCTATTATGTGATAGTTAGTATAGTCAGTTTGTGTTACTATGTGCTATTATGTGTTAGTTAGTATAGACAGTTTGTGTTACTATGTGCAATTAAATGTTAGTTAGTATAGTCAGTTTGTGTTACTATGTGCTATTATATGTTAGTTAGTATAGTCAGTTTGTGTTACTAAGTGCTATTATGTGTTAGTATAGTCAGTATGTGTTACTATTTGCTATTATGTGATAGTTAGTATAGTCAGTTTGTGTTACTATGTGCTATTATATGTTAGTATAGTCAGTGTGTGTTACTATGTGCTATTATATGTTAGTTAGTATAGTAAGTTTGTGTTACTATGTGATATTATGTGTTAGTATAGTCAGTGTGTGTTACTAAGTGCTATTATGTGTTAGTTAGTTAGTATAGTCAGTATGTGTTACTATTTGCTATTATGTGTTAGTTAGTATAGTCAGTTTGTGTTACTATGTGCTATTATATGTTAGTTAGTATAGTCAGTTTGTGTTACTAAGTGCTATTATGTGTTAGTTAGTATAGTCAGTATGTGTTACTATTTGCTATTATGTGATAGTTAGTATAGTCAGTTTGTGTTACTATGTGCTATTATGTGTTAGTTAGTATAGACAGTTTGTGTTACTATGTGCAATTAAATGTTAGTTAGTATAGTCAGTTTGTGTTACTATGTGCTATTATATGTTAGTTAGTATAGTCAGTTTGTGTTACTAAGTGCTATTATGTGTTAGTATAGTCAGTATGTGTTACTATTTGCTATTATGTGTTAGTTAGTATAGTCAGTTTGTGTTACTATGTGCTATTATATGTTAGTATAGTCAGTGTGTGTTACTATGTGCTATTATATGTTAGTTAGTATAGTCAGTTTGTGTTACTATGTGATATTATGTGTTAGTATAGTCAGTGTGTGTTACTAAGTGCTATTATGTGTTATTTAGTATTGTCAGTTTGTGTTACTATGTGCTATTATTTGTTAGTTAGTATAGTCAGTATGTGTTACTATTTGCTATTATGTGTTAGTTAGTATAGTCAGTTTGTGTTACTATGTGCTATTATATGTTAGTTAGTATAGTCAGTTTGTGTTACTAAGTGCTATTATGTGTTAGTTAGTATAGTCAGTATGTGTTACGATTTGCTATTATGTGTTAGTTAGTATAGACAGTTTGTGTTACTATGTGCAATTAAATGTTAGTTAGTATAGTCAGTTTGTGTTACTATGTGCTATTATATGTTAGTTAGTATAGTCAGTTTGTGTTACTAAGTGCTATTATGTGTTAGTTAGTATAGTCAGTATGTGTTACTATTTGCTATTATGTGTTAGTTAGTATAGTCAGTTTGTGTTACTATGTGCTATTATATGTTAGTATAGTCAGTGTGTGTTACTATGTGCTATTATATGTTAGTCAGTAAAGTCAGTTTGTGTTACTATGTGCTTTTATATGTTAGTTAGTATAGTCAGTTTGTGTTACTATGTGATATTATGTGTTAGTATAGTCAGTGTGTGTTACTAAGTGCTATTATGTGTTAGTTAGTATTGTCAGTTTGTGTTACTATGTGCTATTATGTGTTAGTTAGTATAGTCAGTATGTGTTACTATTTGCTATTATGTGTTAGTTAGTATAGTCAGTTTGTGTTACTATGTGCTATTATATGTTAGTTAGTATAGTCAGTTTGTGTTACTAAGTGCTATTATGTGTTAGTTAGTATAGTCAGTATGTGTTACTATTTGCTAATATGTGTTAGTTAGTATAGTCAGTTTGTGTTACTATGTGCTATTATATGTTAGTATAGTCAGTGTGTTTTACTATGTGCTATTATGTGTTAATATAGTCAGTTCGTTTTACTATGTGCTATTATATGTAAGTATAGTCAGTTTGTGTTATTATGTGCTATTATATGTTAGTTAGTATAGTCAGTCTGTGTTACTATGTGTTATTATATGTTAGTCAGTATAGTTATTTTGTGTTACTATGAGCTATTATGTGTTAGTATATTCAGTTTGTGTTACTATGTGCTATTATGTGTTAGTCAATATAGTCAGTATGTGTTACTATGTGCTATTATATGTTAGTTAGTATAGACAGTGTGTGTTACTATGTGCTATTATGTGTTAGTTAGTATAGACAGTTTGTGCTACTATGGGCAATTAAATGTTAGTTAGTATAGTCAGTTTGTGTTACTATGTGCTATTATATGTTAGTTAGTATAGTCAGTTTGTGTTACTAAGTGCTATTATGTGTTAGTATAGTCAGTATGTATTAATATTTGCTATTATGTGTTAGTTAGTATAGTCAGTTTGTGTTACTATGTGCTATTATATGTTAGTATAGTCAGTGTGTGTTACTATGTGCTATTATATGTTAGTTAGTATAGTCAGTTTGTGTTACTATGTGATATTATGTGTTAGTATAGTCAGTGTGTGTTACTAAGTGCTATTATGTGTTAGTTAGTATTGTCAGTTTGTGTTACTATGTGCTATTATGTGTTAGTTAGTATAGTCAGTATGTGTTACTATTTGCTATTATGTGTTAGTTAGTATAGTCAGTTTGTGTTACTATGTGCTATTATATGTTAGTTAGTATAGTCAGTTTGTGTTACTAAGTGCTATTATGTGTTAGTTAGTATAGTCAGTATGTGTTACTATTTGCTATTATGTGATAGTTAGTATAGTCAGTTTGTGTTACTATGTGCTATTATGTGTTAGTTAGTATAGACAGTTTGTGTTACTATGTGCAATTAAATGTTAGTTAGTATAGTCAGTTTGTGTTACTATGTGCTATTATATGTTAGTTAGTATAGTCAGTTTGTGTTACTAAGTGCTATTATGTGTTAGTATAGTCAGTATGTGTTACTATTTGCTATTATGTGATAGTTAGTATAGTCAGTTTGTGTTACTATGTGCTATTATAAGTTAGTATAGTCAGTGTGTGTTACTATGTGCTATTATATGTTAGTTAGTATAGTAAGTTTGTGTTACTATGTGATATTATGTGTTAGTATAGTCAGTGTGTGTTACTAAGTGCTATTATGTGTTAGTTAGTTAGTATAGTCAGTATGTGTTACTATTTGCTATTATGTGTTAGTTAGTATAGTCAGTTTGTGTTACTATGTGCTATTATATGTTAGTTAGTATAGTCAGTTTGTGTTACTAAGTGCTATTATGTGTTAGTTAGTATAGTCAGTATGTGTTACTATTTGCTATTATGTGATAGTTAGTATAGTCAGTTTGTGTTACTATGTGCTATTATGTGTTAGTTAGTATAGACAGTTTGTGTTACTATGTGCAATTAAATGTTAGTTAGTATAGTCAGTTTGTGTTACTATGTGCTATTATATGTTAGTTAGTATAGTCAGTTTGTGTTACTAAGTGCTATTATGTGTTAGTATAGTCAGTATGTGTTACTATTTGCTATTATATGTTAGTTAGTATAGTCAGTTTGTGTTACTATGTGCTATTATATGTTAGTATAGTCAGTGTGTGTTACTATGTGCTATTATATGTTAGTTAGTATAGTCAGTTTGTGTTACTATGTGATATTATGTGTTAGTATAGTCAGTGTGTGTTACTAAGTGCTATTATGTGTTATTTAGTATTGTCAGTTTGTGTTACTATGTGCTATTATTTGTTAGTTAGTATAGTCAGTATGTGTTACTATTTGCTATTATGTGTTAGTTAGTATAGTCAGTTTGTGTTACTATGTGCTATTATATGTTAGTTAGTATAGTCAGTTTGTGTTACTAAGTGCTATTATGTGTTAGTTAGTATAGTCAGTATGTGTTACGATTTGCTATTATGTGTTAGTTAGTATAGTCAGTTTGTGTTACTATGTGCTATTATATGTTAGTATAGTCAGTGTGTTTTACTAAGTGCTATTATGTGTTAGTTAGTATAGTCAGTATGTGTTACTATGTGCTTGTATATGTTAGTTAGTATAGTCAGTTTGTGTTACTATGTGATATTATGTGTTAGTATAGTCAGTGTGTGTTACTAAGTGCTATTATGTGTTAGTTAGTATTGTCAGTTTGTGTTACTATGTGCTATTATGTGTTAGTATAGTCAGTGTGTGTTACTAAGTGCTATTATGTGTTAGTTAGTATTGTCAGTTTGTGTTACTATGTGCTATTATGTGTCAGTCAGTATAGTCAGTGTGTGTTGCTATGTGCTATTATGTGTTAGTATAGTCAGTCTGTGTTACTATGTGCTATTATATGTTCGTTAGTATAGTCAGTATATGTTTCTAAGTGCTATTATGTGTTAGTTAGTATAGTCAGTTTGTGTTACTAAGTGCTATTATGTGTTAGTTAGTATAGTCAGTATGTGTTACTAAGTGCTATTATGTGTTAGTTAGTATAGTCAGTTTGTATTACTATGTGCTATTATATGTTCGTTAGTATAGTCAGTATGTGTTACTATGTGCTATTATGTGTTAGTTGGTATAGTAAGTTTGTGTAACTATGTGCTATTATTTGTTATTATAGTCAGTTTGTGTCACTGTGTGCTATTATGTGTCAATCAATATAGTCAGTGTGTGTTACTATGTGCTATTATATGTTAGTTAGTATTGTCAATTTGTGTTACTATATGCTATTATGTGTTAGTTAGTATAGTCAGTTTGTGTTACTATGTGCTATTACATGTTAATATAGTCAGTTTGTGTTACTATTTGCTATTATATGTTATTAAGTATAGTCAGTTTGTGTTACTATGTGCTATTATATGTTAGTTAGTTTAGTCAGTTTGTGTTACTATGTGCAATTATATGTTAGTTAGTATAGTCAGTTTGTGTTACTATGTGCTATTATATGTTAGTTAGTATAGTAAGTTTGTGTTACTATGTGCTATTATGTGTCAGTCAGTATAGTTGTTTTGTGTTATTATGTGCTATTATGTGTTAGCTAGTATAGTCAGTTTCTGTTACTATGTGCTATTATGTGTTAGTTAGTATAGCCAGTATGTGTTACTATGTGCTATTATGTGTTAGTTAGTATAGTCAGTTTGTGTTACTATGTGCTATTATGTGTTAGTTAGTATAGTCAGTGTGTGTTACTATGTGCTATTATGTGTTAGTATAGTCAGTCTGTGTTACTATGTGCTATTATGTGTTAGTTAGTATAGTCAGTTTGTGTTACTATGTGCTATTATGTGTTAGTTAGTATAGTTAGTTTTTATTACTATATGCTATTATGTGTTAGTATATTCAGTATGTGTTACTATGTGCTATTATGTGTCAGTCAGTATTGTCAGTGTGTGTTGCTATGTGCTATTATGTGTTAGTATAGTCAGTGTGTGTTACTATGTGCTATTATGTGTTAGTATAGTCAGTGTGTGTTGCTATGTGCTATTATGTGTTAGTATAGTCAGTTTGTGTTACTATGTGCTATTATATGTTAGTTAGTATAGTCAGTTTGTATTACTATGTGCTATTATATGTTCGTTAGTATAGTCAGTATGTGTTACTATGTGCTATTATGTGTTAGTTAGTATAGTAAGTTTGTATTACTATGTGCTATTATATGCTAGTCAGTATAGTCAGTATGTGTTACTATGTGCTATTATGTGTTAGACAGTATAGTCAGTTTGTGTTACTATGTGCTATTATGTGTTAGACAGTATAGTCAGTTTGTGTTACTATGTGCTATTATATGTTAGTTAGTATAGTCAGTATGTGTTACTATGTGCTATTATATGTTAGTTAGTATAGTCAGTTTGTGTAACTTTGTACTATTATGTGTTAGTATAGTCAGTTTGTCTTACTATGTGCTATTATATGTTAGTCAGTATAGTCAGTGTGTGTTACTATGTGCTAAGTTAGTATAGTCAGTTTGTGTTACTATATGCTATTATGTGTTACTATAGTCAATATGTGTTACTATGTGCTATTATGTGTTAGTATAGTCAGTTTTTGTTACTATTTGCTATTATGTGTTAGTATAGTCAGTTTGTGTTACTATGTGCTAATATCTGTTAGTTAGTATAGTCAATATGTGTTACTGTGTGCTATTATGTGTTAGTATAGTCAGTTTGTGTTACTATGTGCTATTATATGTTAGTTAGTATAGTCAGTTTGTGTTACTATGTGCTATTATATGTTAGTCAGTATAGTCAGTTTGTGTTACTATGTGCTATTATGTGTTAGTATAGTCAGTGTGTGTTACTATGTGCTATTATGTGTTAGTATAGTCAGTTTGTGTTACTATGTGCTATTATATGTTAGTTATTATAGCCAGTCTGTGTTACTATGTGCTATTATCTGTTAGTTAGTGTAGTCAGTTTGTGTTACTATGTACTATTATATGTTAGTTATTATAGTCAGTCTGTGCTACTATGTGCTATTATGTGTTAGTTAGTATAGTCAGTTTGTGTTACAATGTGCTATTATATGCTAGTTAGTATAGCTAGTGTGTGTTACTATGTGCTATTATATTTTAGTTAGTTTAGTCAGTTTGTGTTACTATTAGAGATGTCCCGAATAGTTCGCCGGCATATAGTTCCCGGCGAACATAGCTTGTTCGCGTTCGCCGCGGTGGGCGAACATATGCGATGTTCGGTCCGCCCCCTATTCGTCATCATTGAGTAAACTTTGACCCTGTACCTCACAGTCAGCAGACACATTCCAGCCAATCAGCAGCAGACCCTCCTTCCCAGACCCTCCCACCTCCTGGACAGCATCCATTTTAGATTCATTCGGAAGCTGCATTCTTAGTGAGAGGAGGGACAGTGTAGCTGCTGCTGATTTAATAGGGAAATCGATAGCTAGGCTAGTGTATTCAGTGTCCACTACAATCCTGAAGGACTCATCTGATCTCTGCTGTAAGGACAGCAACCCAAAAAGCCCTTTTTAGGGCTAGAACATCAGTCTGCTTTTTTTTTTTTTTTCCTGTGTAATCTAATTGCAGTTGCCTGCCTGCCAGCGTGTGTGTCAGGCTCACAGCGTATACTGTGCCCACTTGCCCAGTGCCACCACTCATATCTGGTGTAACAGTAGTGTACAATTAAAAAAAAACAACACTTTTTTGACTGTGAAATAATAGCAGTCAGTTTCCTTCACACGTGTGCGTTTCAGGGCCTTCCAGGGCACAGTGTCACACCAGTGCAACTCATATCTGGTGTAACAGTAGTGTACATTTAAAAAAAACAACACTTTTTTGACTGTGAAATAATAGCAGTCAGTTTCCTTCACACGTGTGCGTTTCAGGGCCTGCCAGGGCACAGTGTCACAAAAGTGCAACTCATATCTGGCGTAACAGTAGTGTACATTTAAAAAAAAAAACACTTTTTTGAGTGTGAAATAATAGCAGTCAGTTTCCTTCACACGTGTGCGTTTCAGGGCCTGCCAGGGCACAGTGTCACACCAGTGCAACTCATATCTGGTGTAACAGTAGTGTACATTAAAGAAAAAACTAGAAATTTGACTGTGAAATAATAGCAGTCAGTTTCCTTCACACGTGTGCGTTTCAGGGCCTGCCAGGGCACAGTGTCATAGCAGTGCAACTCATATCTGGTGTAACAGTAGTGTACATTAAAAAAAAAAAACTAGAAATTTGACTGTGAAATAATAGCAGTCAGTTTCCTTCACACGTGTGTGTTTCAGGGCCTGCCAGGGCACAGTGTCACACCAGTGCAACTCATATCTGGTGTAACAGTAGTGTATATTAAAAAAAACCTAGAAATTTGACTGTGAAATAATAGCAGTCAGTTTCCTTCACACGTGTGTGTTTCAGGGCCTTCCAGGGCACAGTGTCACACCAGTGCAACTCATATCTGGTGTAACAGTAGTGTACATTTAAAAAAAAAACTAGAAATTTGACTGTGAAATAATAGCAGTCAGTTTCCTTCATGCGTGTGCGTTTCAGGGCCTGCCAGGGCACAGTGTCACACCAGTGCAACTCATATCTGGTGTAACAGTAGTGTACATTTAAAAAAACAACAACACTTTTTTGACTGTGAAATAATAGCAGTCAGTTTCCTTCACACGTGTGCGTTTCAGGGCCTGCCAGGGCACAGTGTCACACCAGTGCAACTCATATCTGGTGCAACAGTAGTGTACATTTAAAAAAAAACTAGAAATTTGACTGTGAAATAATAGCAGTCAGTTTCCTTCACATGTGTGCGTTTCAGTACCTGCCAGGGCACAGTGTCACACCAGTGCAACTCATATATGGTGTAACAGTAGTGTACATTAAAAAAAAACTAGAAATTTGACAGTGAAATAATAGCAGTCAGTTTCCTTCACACGTGTGCATTTCAGGGCCTGCCAGGGCACAGTGTCACACCAGTGCAACTCATATCTGGTGTAACAGTAGTGTATATTTAAAAAAAACAACACTTTTTTGACTGTGAAATAATAGCAGTCAGTTTCCTTCACACATGTGCGTTTCAGGGCCTGCCGGGGCACAGTGTCACACCAGTGCAACTTATATCTAGTGTAACAGTAGTGTACATTAAAAAAAACTAGAAATTTGACTGTGAAATAATAGCAGTCAGTTTCCTTCACACGTGTGCGTTTCAAGGCCTGCCTGCCAGGGCACAGTGTCACACCAGTGCAACTCATATCTGGTGTAACAGTAGTGTACATTAAAAAAAATAAATAGAAATTTGACTGTGAAATAATAGAAGTCAGTTTCCTTCACACATGTGCGTTTCAGGGCCTGCCAGGGCACAGTGTCACACCAGTGCAACTCATATCTGGTGTAACATTAGTGTACATTAAAATAAAAAAAAATAGAAATTTGACTGAGAAATAATCGTCAGTCTGTGTTACTATGTGTTATTATATGTTAGTATAGTCAGTCTGTGTTACTATGTGCTATTATATGTTAGTTAGTATAGTCAGTTTGTGTTACTATTTGCTATTATATGTTAGTTAATATAGTCAGTTTGTGTTACTATGTGCTATTATATGTTAGTTAGTATAGTCAGTCTAAGTTACTATGTGCTATTATGTGTTAATTAGTATAGTCAGCATGTGTTACTATGTGCTATTATATGTTAGCTAGTATAGTCATTTTGTGTTACTAAGTGCTATTATATGTTATTGTGTTACTATTTGCTATTATATGTTAGTTAGTATAATCAGTTTGTGTTACTATGTGCTTTTATTTGTTAGTTAGTATAGTCAGTTTGTGTTACTATGTGCTATTATATGTTAGTTAGTATAGTCAGTTTGTGTTACTATGTGCTTTTATTTGTTAGTTAGTATAGTCAGCCTGTGTTACTATGTGCTATTATATGTTAGTTAATATAGTCAGTTTGTGTTACTATTTGCTATTATATGTTAGTTAATATAGTCAGTTTGTGTTACTATGTGCTATTATATGTTAGTTAGTATAGTCAGCCTGTGTTACTATGTGCTATTATATGTTAGTTAGTATAGTCAGTTTGTGTTACTGTGTGCTATTATAGGTCAGTTAGTATAGTCAGTTTGTGATACTATATGCTATTATATGTTATTTAGTATAGTCAGTTTGTGTTACTATGTACTATTATGTGTTAGTCAGTGTAGTCAGTTTTTGTTACTATGTGCTATTATGTGTTAGTCAGTATAGTCATTTTGTGTTACTATGTGCTATTATATGTTAGTTAATATAGTCAGTCTGTGTTACTATGTGCTATTATATATTAGTTAGTATAGTCAGTTTGTGTTACTATCTGCTATTATATGTTAGTTAGTATAGTCAGTCTGTGTTACTATGTGTTATTATATGTTAATTAGTATAGTCAGCATGTGTTACTATGTGCTATTATATGTTAGCTAGTATAGTCAGTTTGTGTTACTATATGCTATTATATTTTAGTTAGTATAGTCAGTTTGTGTTACTATGTGCTATTATATGCTTAGTTAGTATAGTCAGTTTGTGTTACTATGTTCTATTATATGCTAGTTAGTATAGTCAGTCTTTGTTACTATATGCTATTATATGTTAGCTAGTATAGTCATTTTGTGTTACTAAGTGCTATTATATGTTAGTTAGTATAGTCAGTTTGTGTTACTATTTGCTATTATATGTTAGTTAGTTTAATCAGTTTGTGTTACTATGTGCTTTTATTTGTTAGTTAGTATAGTCAGTTTGTGTTATCATGTGCTTTTATTTGTTAGTTAGTATAGTCAGTTTGTGTTACTATGTGCTATTATATGTTAGTTAGTATAGTCAGTTTTTTGTTACTATGTGCTTTTATTTGTTAGTTAGTATAGTCAGCCTGTGTTACTATGTGCTATTTTATGTTAGTTAATATAGTCAGTTTGTGTTTCTATTTGCTATTATATGTTAGTTAATATAGTCAGTTTGTGTTACTATGTGCTATTATATGTTAGTTAGTATAGTGAGCCTGTGTTACTATGTGCTATTATATGTTAGTTAGTATAGTCAGTTTGTGTTACTGTATGCTATTATAGGTCAGTTAGTATAGTCAGTTTGTGTTACTATATGCTATTATATGTTATTTAGTATAGTCAGTTTCTGTTACTATGTGCTATTATGTGTTAGTCAGTATAGTCAGTTTTTGTTACTATTTGCTATTATGTGTTTGTCAGTATAGTCATTTTGTGTTACTATGTGCTATTATATGTTAGTATAGTTAGTTTGTGTTACTATGTGCTATTAAATGTTAGTTAGTATAGTCAGTTTGTGTTACTATGTTCTATTATGTGTTAGTCAGTATAGTCATTTTGTGTTACTATGTGCTATTATATGTTAGTTAGTATAGTCAGTTTGTGTTACTATGTGCTCTTATATGTTAGTTAATATAGTCAGTTTGTGTTACTATGTGCTATTAAATGTCAGTTAGTATAGCCAGCCTGTGTTACTATGTGCTATTATATGTTAGTTAGTATAGTCATTTTGTGTTACTATGTGTTATTATATGTTAGTCAGTATAGTCAGTTTGTGTTACTATGTGCTATTATATGTTAGTTAGTATAGTAAGTTTGTGTTACTATGTGCTTTTATTTGTTAGTTAGTATTGTCAGTTTGTGTTACTATGTGCTATTATGTGTTAGTATAGTCAGTTTGTGTTACTATGTGCTATAATATGTTAGTCAGTATAGTCAGTTTGTGTTCCAATGTGCTATTTTGTGTTAGTTAGTATAGTCACTTTGTGTTACTATGTGCTATTATATTTTAGTTAGTATAGTCAGTCTGTGTTACTATGTGCTATTATATGTTAGTAAGTATAGTCACTTTGTGTTACTATGAGCTATTATATGTGAGTTAGTATATTCATTCTGTGTTCTATGTGCAATTATGTGTTAGTTAGTATAGTCAGTCTGTGTTACTATGTGCTATTATATGTTAGTTAGTATAGTCAGTTTGTGTTACTATGTGCTATTATATGTCAGTCAGTATAGTCAGGTTGTGTTACTATGTGCTATTATGTGTCTGTCAGTATAGTCAGTGTGTGTTGCTATGTGCTATTATGAGTTAGTTAGCATAGTCAGTTTGTGTTACTATGTGCTATTATATGTTCATTAGTATAGTCAGTATGTGTTAATATGTGCTATTATGTGTTAGTTAGTATAGTCAGTGTGTATTACTATGTGCTATTATATGTTAGTATGGTTAGTTTGTGTTACTATGTGCTATTAAATGTTAGTCAGTATAGTCAGTTTGTGTTACTATGTACTATTATGTGTTAGTTAGTATAGTCAGTTTGTGTTACAATGTGCTATTATCTGTTAGTATAGTCCATTTGTGTTACTATGTGCTATTATATGTTAGTTAGTATAGTCAGTCTGTGTTACTATGTGTTATTATATGTTAGTCAGTATAGTCATTTTGTGTTACTGTGTGCTATTATGTGTTAGTATAGTCAGTTTGTATTACTATGTGCTATTATGTGTTAGTTAGTTTACTCAGTTTGTGTTACTATGTGCTATTATATGTTATTCACAAACATAGCAAGAGAGTGGATTCCCCAAATTGAGGGGTTTCCAAAAGTCTAGGCTTAATCAGCACAACCGTTAGTAATAACAACTCAAGAGACATAAGTGTCAAAAATATAAAAATATCCTTTAATAAATCACACAATTCACAGACATACCACATTCATGCATGGGATCCCAGTAATAAAAAGTCAATAAACTGAGAGCAAACTTCTGGAAGAAGCTCCACGCTGCACTATGTGAAGGAGTGAAACGAGCGTCCAGACTCGTCGGTGCTTTGCTGCCTCTCTTTTTTGTTTCCACAGCATTGGATCCCGACTAGCCCCGACCTGCCCTGTAAGACCGCGCTCCATGTAAGCATTGAAGATCCTGCCGTTGGCACTACAAACACAGGTAGTACTATTTACCAAATGTGGTCAAGAAGGAAATACCAATTGATGCACCTGTGAATAACACACACGGCTTGAAAAAGTATGCTTTGAAAGGTGATTCGATCACTGTTTTTGGGTTGAGGGTTTGGTCTGGCTAGTTCAGCAGAGCGGCACTTTGGGGACTCTAAAGATATGGAACTATCTCTTTTGTGGATTACAAATATCTAATACCACTGGTTAATATATATACGTATCTAGTTCACCCTTGTGCACCAGAAGTTTGCTCTCAGTCTATTGACTTTTTATTACTGGGATCCCATGCATGAATGTGGTATGTCTGTGAATTGTGTGATTTATTAAAGGATATTTTTATATTTTTGACACTTATGTCTCTTGAGTTGTTATTACTAACGGTTGTGCTGATTAAGCCTAGACTTTTGGAAACCCCTCAATTTGGGGAATCCACTCTCTTGCTATGTTTGTGAATATATTATTTTCTAGGCAGCACCTGTTTCTTTTATAATAAGTATTTGAGTGCAGCTACTCTGTTTTGTTTTGTATACTATATTATATGTTAGTTAGTATAGTCGGTTTGTGTTACTATGTGCTATTATATGTTTTTTAATAAAGTCGGTTTCTGCTACTATTTGCTATCATATGTTAGTGAGTATGGTCAGTTTGTGTTACTATGTGCTATTATGTGTCAATCAGTATAGTCAGTTTGTGTTTCTATGTGCTATTATGTGTTAGTATAGTAAGTTTGTATTACTATGTGCTATTATTTGTTAGTATAGTAAGTTTGTGTTACTATGTGCTATTATATGTCAGTTATTATAGCCAGTGTGTGTTACTATGTGCTATTATATGTTAGTTAGTATAGTCAGTTTGTGTTACTATGTGCTATTATATTTTAGTATAGCTAGTGTGTGTTACTATGTGCTATTATATGTTAGTATAGTCAATTTGTGTTACTATGTGCTATTATATGTTAGTGTAGTCAGTTTGTGTTACTATAAGATATTATATGTTAGTGTAGTAAGTGTGTGTTACTATGTGCTATTATATGTTAGTTAGTATAGTCAATTTATGTTACTATCTGCTATTATATGTTAGTTAGTATAGTCAGTGTGTGTTACTATTTGCTATTATATGTTAGTTAGTATAGTCAGTGTTTGTTACTATTTGCTATTATATGTTAGTTAGTATAGTCAGTTTGTGTTACTATGTGCTATTATATGTTAGATAGTATAGTCAGTTTGTGTTACTATGTGATATTATATGTTAGTATAGTCAGTTTGTGTTACTATGTGCTATTATATGTTAGTTAGTATAGTCAGTATGTATTACTATGTGCTATTATATATTACTTAGTATAGTCAGTTTGTGTTACTATTTCATGTTATATTTTAGTTAGTATAGTCAGTTTGTGTTACTATGTGCTATTGTATGTTAGTTAGTATAGTCAATTTGTGTTACTATGTGCTGTTATGTGTTAGTTAGTATAGTTAGTATGTGTTACTATGAGCTATTACATGTTAGTCAGTATAGTAAGTCTGTGTTACTGTGTGCTATTATGTGTTAGTTAGTATAGTCAGTTTGTGTTACTATGTGCTATTATGTGTTAGTAGAGTAAGTTTGTGTTACTATGTGCTTTTATATGTTAGTTAGTATAGTCAGTTTGTGTTACTATGTGTTATTATATGTTAGTCAGTATAGTCAGTTTGTGTCACTATGAGCTATTATATTTTAGTTAGTGTAGTCAGTTTGTGTTACTATGTGCTATTATATGTTAGTATAGTCAGTATGTTTTACTATGAGCTATTATATGTTAGTCAGTATAGTCAGTCTGTGTTACTATGTGCTATTATGTGTTATTTAGTATAGTCAGTTTGTGTTACTATGTGCTATTATATGTTAGTTAGTATAGTCAGTTTTTGTTACTATGTGCTATTATATGTTAGTTAGTATAGTCAGTTTTTGTTACTATGTGCTATTATATGTTATTTAGTATAGTCAGTTTGTGTTACTATGAGCTATTATGTTTTAGTTAGTATAGTCAGTTTTTGTTACTATGTGCTATTATTTGTTAGTTAGTTTAGTCAGTTTTTGTTACTATGTGCTATTATATGTTATTTAGTATAGTCAGTTTGTGTTACTATGAGCTATTATGTTTTAGTAAGTATAGTCAGTTTTTGTTACTATGTGCTATTATACGTTAGTTAGTATAGTCAGTTTTTGTTACTATGTGCTATTATATGTTATTTAGTATAGTCAGTTTGTGTTACTATGTGCTATTATATGTTAGTTAGTATAGTCAGTTTGTGTTACTATGTGCTATTATATGTTAGTTAGTATAATCAGTTTGTGTTACTATGTGCTATTATATGTTAGTTAGTATAGTCAGTTTGTGTTACTATGTGCTATTATAGGTTAGTATAGTTAGTTTGTGTTACTATGTGCTGTTATATGTTAGTTAGTATAGTCAGGATGTGTGTTGATATGTGGTGATGTGTGGTGATGTATGGTGATGTGTGGTGATATGTGTTGATGTGTGGTGATGTGTGGTGATGTGTGGTGATATGTGGTGATGTGTGGTGATGTGTGGTGATGTGTGGTGATGTTTGGTGATGTGTGGTGATGTGTGGTGATATGTGTTGATGTGTGGTGATGTGTGTTTATTTGTGTTACTATGTGCTATTATATGTTAGTTAGTATAGTCAATTTGTGTTACTATGTGCTATTATGTGTTAGTTAGTATAGTCAGTTTGTGTTACTATGTGCTATTATATGTTAGTCAGTATAGTCAGCTTGTGTTACTATGTGCTATTATATGTTAGTATAGTTAGTTTGTGTTACTATGTGCTATTATATGTTAGTTAGTATAGTCAGGATGTGTGTTGATATGTGTTGATATGTGGTGATATGTGTTGATGTGTGTTGATGTGTGGTGATGTGTGATGATATGTGTTGATATGTGATGATGTATGTTGATGTGTGGTGATGTGTGCTAATGTGTGATGATATGTGTTGATATGTAGTGATGTCGCGAACCTAAAAATTTCGGTTCGCAAACGGCGGACTTCAACTTCCGCTACTGTTCGTGAACCGGCGAACCGGGCGAACCGCTATTGACTTCAATAGGCAGGCGAACTTTAAAACCCACAGGGACTCTTTCTGGCTACAATAGTGATGGAAAAGTTGTTTCAAGGGGACTAACAACTGGACTGTGGCATGCCGGAGGGGGATCCATGGCAAAACTCCCACGGAAAATTACATAGTTGATGCAGAGTCTGGTTTTAATCCATAAAAGGCCTAAATCACCTAACATTCCTAAATTGTTTGGAATAACGTGCTTTAAAACATCAGGTATGATGTTGTATCGATCAGGTAGTGTAAGGGTTACGCCCGCTTCATAATGACAGACCAAACTCCCCGTGTAACGCACCGCAAACAACTGCAAACAGTCCATTAGCACAACCACGAGATAGGTAGATTTGATAGATAGATAGATAGATAGATACGTAGATTACATAGATCAATAGATGCAATATACATATGATAGATACAAATTACATAGATCAATAGATGCAATATACATTTGATAGATATGAATTACATAGATCAATAGATGCAATATACATTTGATAGATACGAATTACATAGATCAATAGATGCAATATACATTTGATAGATACGAATTACATAGATCAATAGATGCAATATACATTTGATAGATACGAATTACATAGATCAATAGATGCAATATACATTTGATATATACAAATTACATAGATCAATAGATGCAATATACATTTGATAGATACGAATTACATAGATCAAAAGATGCAATATACATTTGATAGATACAAATTACATAGATCAATAGATGCAATATACATTTGATAGATACGAATTACATAGATCAATAGATGCAATATACATTTGATAGATACGAATTACAAAGATCAATAGATGCAATATAGATTTGATAGATACGATTTACATAGATCAATAGATGCAATATACATTTGAAATATACGAATTACATAGATCAATAGATGCAATATACATTTGATAGATACGATTGATAGTTAGATAGATTTGATAGATAAATAGATAGATTTGATAGATATATAATTTCCCAGACAGAGAATTACAAGACGTGCGGTCTGGGACCCATGGTAAGGTTCCCAGAGGCAGTTGCGGCGCCAGGGGACGTGTATATGGCATGGATTTTCGGAACCGGGAGATGGAAAAGATGCTTGGTCGGTCCTCCTGGTTTAAATTTGGGGCACTGCGCATGCAATCTATTGTGCCACCAGATATGAGTGGTGTGTAAAGTAGTACTATTCTTAGCAGTTTAATACCTGTTACTCCCCCTATCGGGGGAGGTGTATATGGCATGGATTTTAGGAACCGGGAGATGGAAAAAGATGCTTGGTCAGTCCTCCTACTTAAAATTTGGCCGAAACACAAGTGGCTGTCACAAAACAGTCCGGCCACGAGATAGATAGATTTGATAGATAGATAGATAGATAGATAGATAGATAGATACATAGATTACATAGATCAATAGATGCAATATACATTGGATAGATACAAATTACATAGATCAATAGATGCAATATACATTTGATAGATACGAATTACATAGATCAATAGATGCAATATACATTTGATAGATATGAATTACATAGATCAATAGATGCAATATACATTTGATAGATACGAAATACATAGATCAATAGATGCAATATACATTTGATAGATACAAATTGCATAGATCAATAGATGCAATATACATTTGATAGATACAAATTACATAGATCAATAGATGCAATATACATTTGATAGATACGATTGATAGTTAGATAGATTTGATAGATAAATAGATAGATTTGATAGATATATAATTTCCCAGACAGAGAATTACAAAGACATGCGGTCTGACACCCATGGTAAGATTACTTCCTTTTTCACAATCGAGTACAGGTTGGGGTCCGGGATTGCCTTTTGTGCAAAGAAATTGTGGCCGGGTACCTTCCACTGCGGTTTCCCCTATCAGGGGACGTGTATATGGCATGGATTTTAGGAACCGGGAGATGGAAAAAGATGCTTTGACACCCAGTACAGGTCGTTCTCCTTCAGCCTTTTTATACGAGGGTCCCCGACCCTCAACATGAACGACAGAATGAAAGACCCCATATGCCATGACTTCCTTTTGCACAATCGAGTACAAGTATGGCATCGATTTTAGGAACCCGGAGATAATTTTTAGGAACCGGGAGATGGAAAAAGATGCTTGGACACCCAGTACAGGTCGTTCTCCTTCAGCCTTTTTATACGAGGGTCCCCGACCCTCAACAGGCACGACAGCATGAAAGACCCCATATGCCATGACTTCCTTTTGCACAATCGAGTACAGGTATGGCATCGATTTTAGGAACCCAGAGATAATTTTTAGGAACCGGGAGATGGAAAAAGATGCTTGGACACCCAGTACAGGTCGTTCTCCTTCAGCCTTTTTATAAGAGGGTCCCCGACCCTCAACATGCACGACAGCATGAAAGACCCCATATGCCATGACTTCCTTTTGCACAATCGAGTACAGGTATGGCATCGATTTTAGGAACCCGGAGATAATTTTTAGGAACCAGGAGATGGAAAAAGATGCTTGGACACCCAGTACAGGTCGTTCTCCTTCAGCCTTTTTATACGAGGGTCCCCGACCCTCAACATGCATGACAGCATGAAAGACCCCATATGCCATGACTTCCTTTTGCACAATCGAGTACAGGTATGGCATCGATTTTAGGAACCCGGAGATAATTTTTAGGAACCGGGAGATGGAAAAAGATGCTTGAACACCCAGTACAGGTCGTTCTCCTTCAGCCTTTTTATACGAGGGTCCCCGACCCTCAACATGCATGACAGCATGAAAGACCCCATATGCCATGACTTCCTTTTGCACAATCAGGTACAGGTATGGCATCGATTTTAGAACCCCGGAGATAATTTTTAGGAACCGGGAGATGGAAAAAGATGCTTGGACACCCAGTACAGGTCGTTCTCCTTCAGCCTTTTTATACGAGGGTCCCCGACCCTCAACATGCAGGACAGCATGAAAGACCCCATATGCCATGACTTCCTTTTGCACAATTGAGTACTGGTATGGCATCGATTTTAGGAACCCGGAGATAATTTTTAGGAACCGGGAGATGGAAAAGATGCTTGGACACCCAGTACAGGTCGTTCTCCTTCAGCCTTTTTATAAGAGGGTCCCCGACCTTCAACAGGCACGACAGCATGAAAGACCCCATATGCCATGACTTCCTTTTGCACAATCGAGTACAGGTATGGCATCGATTTTAGGAACCCGGAGATATTTTTTAGGAACCGGGGAGATGGAAAAAGATGCTTGGACACTTAGTACAGGTCGTTCTCCTTCAGCCTTTTTATAAGAGGGTCCCTGACCTTCAACAGGCATGACAGCATGAAAGACCCCATATGCCACAATCGAGTACAGGTATGGCATCGATTTTAGGAACCCAGAGATAATTTTTAGGAACCGGGAGATGGAAAAAGATGCTTGGACACCCAGTACAGGTCGTTCTCCTTCAGCCTTTTTATAAGAGGGTCCCCGACCCTCAACATGCACGACAGCATGAAAGACCCCATATGCCATGACTTCCTTTTGCACAATCGAGTACAGGTATGGCATCGATTTTAGGAACCCGGAGATAATTTTTAGGAACCAGGAGATGGAAAAAGATGCTTGGACACCCAGTACAGGTCGTTCTCCTTCAGCCTTTTTATACGAGGGTCCCCGACCCTCAACATGCATGACAGCATGAAAGACCCCATATGCCATGACTTCCTTTTGCACAATCGAGTACAGGTATGGCATCGATTTTAGGAACCCGGAGATAATTTTTAGGAACCGGGAGATGGAAAAAGATGCTTGAACACCCAGTACAGGTCGTTCTCCTTCAGCCTTTTTATACGAGGGTCCCCGACCCTCAACATGCATGACAGCATGAAAGACCCCATATGCCATGACTTCCTTTTGCACAATCAGGTACAGGTATGGCATCGATTTTAGAACCCCGGAGATAATTTTTAGGAACCGGGAGATGGAAAAAGATGCTTGGACACCCAGTACAGGTCGTTCTCCTTCAGCCTTTTTATACGAGGGTCCCCGACCCTCAACATGCAGGACAGCATGAAAGACCCCATATGCCATGACTTCCTTTTGCACAATTGAGTACTGGTATGGCATCGATTTTAGGAACCCGGAGATAATTTTTAGGAACCGGGAGATGGAAAAGATGCTTGGACACCCAGTACAGGTCGTTCTCCTTCAGCCTTTTTATAAGAGGGTCCCCGACCTTCAACAGGCACGACAGCATGAAAGACCCCATATGCCATGACTTCCTTTTGCACAATCGAGTACAGGTATGGCATCGATTTTAGGAACCCGGAGATATTTTTTAGGAACCGGGGAGATGGAAAAAGATGCTTGGACACTTAGTACAGGTCGTTCTCCTTCAGCCTTTTTATAAGAGGGTCCCTGACCTTCAACAGGCATGACAGCATGAAAGACCCCATATGCCATGACTTCCTTTTGCACAATCGAGTACAGGTATGGCATCGATTTTAGGAACCCGAAGATATTTTTTTGGAACCGGGAGATGCAAAAAGATGCTTGGACACCCAGTACAGGTCGTTCTCCTTCAGCCTTTTTATACGAGGGTCCCCAACCCTCAACAGGCACGACAGCATGAAAGACCCCATATGCCATGATTTCCTTTTGCACAATCGAGTACAGGTATGGCATCGTTTTTAGGAACCCATAGATCATTTTTAGGAACCGGGAGATGGAAAAAGATGCTTGGTTTGTCCTCCTACTTCAAATTTGGGGCACTGCGTGTGCAATCTACTGTGCCACCAGATATGAGTGGTGTGTTAAGTAGTACTATTCTTAGCAGTTTAATCCCTGTTATGTGCCTTTTTTTTTGGTTTGGGTTTTGAAGCCACAGTGCAGCACCAGAGGCCAGAAAAATTAGGCATGTACACATGCCTGAAAAATTAGGTATTGTTGCAGAAGCTGCTGTAGCAGAGGCCAGAAAAATTGATGTTTTTTTGACAGTTTGAAAGTGCCCTAAAACATTGCAGCTTGAACCCTAGTTTTTGGCGGATAAGTCACGCAAGTCATACGGCATTCAAAGATAAAATACAGCAGCGTGTGTACAATTTTTAGCCGAAGGCAGCTCATCTCATCAGGCCTTTCTCACTCGAATGTATCGCCCAATGTCAGTCCCTTCGGGATCCATCCCTCATTCATTTTAATAAAGGTGAGATAATCAAGACTTTTTTGACCTAGGCGACTTCTCTTCTCAGTGAAAATACCTCCTGCTGCACTGAAGGTCCTTTCTGACAGGACACTTGAAGCGGGGCAGGCCAGAAGTTCAATTGCAAATTGGGATAGCTCAGGCCACAGGTCAAGCCTGCACACCCAGTAGTCAAGGGGTTCATCGCTCCTCAGAGTGTCGAGATCCGCAGTTAATGGGAGGTAGTCAGCTACCTGTCGGTTGAGTCGTTCTCTGAGGCTGGATCCTGAAGGGCTGTGGCGATGCATAGGAGTTAAAAAGGTCTGCATGTCCTCCATCAACAACACGTCTGGAAAGCGTCCTGTCCTTGCCGGCGTGGTCGTGGGAGGAGGAGGATTACTTTCATCTCTTCCCCTGTTAGATTCCCGTTGTGCTGTGACATCACCCCTATTTTTTTTTTTTTAACTGCTCCATCCTTTCCGACTTGAAGGTCAAACATTAGGAGTGTTGAATTCCAACGTGTCGGGCTGTCGCAAATCAAGCGCCTCACTAGCAGGTTGTTTCGCCGCTGGATATCTGACAAGTGTGCCATGGCCATGTAGGAACACCTGAAATGGCCACACACCTTCCTGGCCTGCTTCAGGACGTCCTGTAAGCCTGGGTACTTATGCAGAAAGCGTTGTACAATCAGATTACACACATGTGCCATGCACGGCACATGTGTCAACTTGCCCAATTTCAATGTCGCCACCAAATTACTTCCATTGTCAGAAACAACTTTGCCAATCTCCAGTTGGTGTGGAGTCAGCCACTTATCCACCTGTGCGTTCAGGGCGGACAGGAGTGCTGGTCCGGTGTGACTCTCTGCTTTCAGGCAAGTCAACCCCAAGACAGCGTGACACTGCCATATCCGGGATGTTGAATAGTACCTGGGGAGCTGCCGTTGATGTGGAGCAAGACGCAGCAGCAGAAGAGGACTCAGCCGAGGAAGAGGTTATGGAAGAGGATGGAGTAGGAGGAGTAGAGGAGGTAGAAGCAGGTCTGCTTGCAAGTCATGGCGGTGTCACCAACTCCTCTGCAGAGCCATGCATTCCATGCTTGTCAGCCGTCAGCAGGTTTACCCAATGCGCAGTGTAGGTGATATACCTGCCCTTACCATGCTTTGCAGACCAGCTATCAGTGGTCAGATAGACCCTTGCCCCAACGCTGTGTGCCAGACATGCCATTACTTCCTTTCGCACAATTGAGCACAGGTTGGGGATTGCCTTTTGTGAAATGAAATTTCTGCCGGGTTCCTTCCACCTTTGAACGCCTCAGACTCCACCAGCTTGTATGGTAAAAGCTGGCGGGCTAAGAGTTCAGACAAGCCAGCTGTCAGACACCGGGCAAGGGGGTGACTTTGGGAAATTGGCTTCTTACACTCTAACATGTCCTTGACAGACACCTGACTGTGGGCAGATGACCAGGAACTGCTACGTAAGAGAGACTGAGTGGCGGATGGTTGAGAGGGGGCAAGGAGTACAGCAGTGGTTGACGTGGCTGAAGATGCTGGAGCAGGAGGAGGATGGCGGCTTTGAGTTTGTGTGCTGCTTCTACTTATGTGTTCATCCCATCGGCGTTTGTGATGTGAGACCATGTGCCTTCGCAAAGCAGTTGTACCTAGGTGGGTGTTGGAATTCCCACGACTCAGTTTCTTTTGGCACAGGTTGCAAATGGCATCGCTGTTGTCAGAGGCAGACACACAAAAAAAATGCCACACTGCTGAGCTCTGCGATGACGGCATTCTGGTGGCAGCAACAGCATGGGTTGATTGGCGTGCTGTCTGGCTGACCCCGGGTGCCGATGCATGCTGTCTGACTGTGCCACTATCTCTTTGCGATGACCTCCCCCTGCTTCCAACTCGTCTCCTCCTCTCTGTCTCCCCATCTTAACTTTCCCCCTCTTATTCTTCTCTTCTAGCGGGCACCCACGTGACATCCACTGACTCATCATTATCAACTGCTTCACTTGTGTCTGACAAATCAACAAAGGAAGCAGCAGCAGGTACAACATCACCTACATCATCACACCATACGTCCATGTCTGTAATGCTGCCTGACTTAGACATATCACTGTTATCTACATCCTCTGTCAATGATGGTTGTGCATCACTCATTTCTTCCAACTGATGTGTCAATAACTCCTCTGACAGATCAAGTAAAGCGGCTGTGGTGCTAGTGTTGATGGTGGCAGCAGGCAGGCGAGTGGTCACTTGAGAGGTGCCTGAAGCTAAGCTTGAGGTGCATGGTGCGTCAAGGTTCCGAGCAGAAGCTGTAGAAGATTGGGTGTCCTGTGTTAGCCAGTCAACTAGGTCCTCCTCAGAACTTTTCGCGTTCATGGCACGTCGCCTCTGAACACTGTGCATTATTGTATGGTCAAAGGGAATCACAGCACCACGACCACGACGGCACCTGCGGGGTGGCCTGCCTCTGCCTGTCATTTTTTTTTTTTAAATGTAGACTTACACTACTATTAAACAAAATATGAGTGGTGCCACTGGGCAAGTCGGCACAGTATACGCTGTGAGCCGGACACAAAAAAGCAGACTGATGTTTCACAATCCAAAAAGTTTATTTTTTTTAAATGTACACTTACACTACTATTAAACAAGATATGAGTGGTGGCACTGGGCAAGTGGGCACAGTATACGCTGTGACCCTGACACAAAAAAGCAGACTGATGTTTCACAGTCAAAAATGTTTATTTTTTAAATATTTAAACTACTGTTACAACAAATATGAGTGGTGCCACTAACTTGGTAAGTGGGCCTGGCACACACGCTGGCAGGCAAGCAACTGCAATAAGATTACACTAGCAGACTGATGTTTCACAGTCAAAAAAGTTTTTTTAAAAAAATATTTACACTACTGTTATAACAAATATGATTGGTGGCACTAGTTGGCCAGTGGGCCTGGCACACATGCTGGCAGGCAGGCAGGCAACTGCAATTAGATTACACTAGCTGACTGATTTTTCACAGTCAAATTTTTTTTTTAAAATATTTACACTACTTTTACAACAAATATGAGTGGTGGCACTAACTTGGCAAGTGGGCCTGGCACACACGCTGGCAGGCAGGCAACTTCAATTAGATTACACTAGCAGACTGATGTTTCACAGTCAAATAATTCTTTTTTAAAATATTTACACTACTGTTACAACAAATATGAGTGGTGGCACTAACTTGGCAAGTGGGCCTGGCACACACGCTGGCAGGCAGGCAACTTCAATTAGATTACACTAGCAGACTGATGTTTCACAGTCAAAAAAGTTTTTTTTTTTTAAATATTTACACTACTGTTACAATAAATATGAGTGGTGCCACTAACTTGGCAAGTGGGCCTGGCACACACGCTGGCAGGCAGGCAATTTCAATTAAATTACACTAGCAGACTGATGTTTCACAGTCAAAAAAGTTTTTTTAAATATTTACAATACTGTTATAACAAATATAATTGGTGGCACTAGTTGGCAAGTGGGCCTGGCACACACGCTGGCAGGCAGACAGGCAACTGCAATTAGATTGCACTAGCAGACTGATGTTTCATAGTCAAAAAAGTTTTTTTTTTTAAATATTTACACTACTGTTACAACAAATATGAGTGGTGCCACTAACTTAGCAAGTGGGCCTGGCACACACGCTGGCAGGCAGGCAACTTCAATTAGATTACACTAGCAGACTGATGTTTCACAGTCAAATTTTTTTTTTACTGTTATAACAAATATAATTGGTGGCACTAGTTGGCAAGTGGGCCTGGCACACACACTGGCAGGGGGGCAACTACAATTAAATAACACTAGCAGACTGATGTAAAAGTTTTTTTTTTTTAATTTACACTAATGTTACAACAGATATGAGTGGTGGCACTGAGGATGGAAGTAGGCACAGTATATACTGGGAGCCTGACACACAGGCTGGCACTAGTGACAGGCTGGCATAGCAACTAAAATGAAATAACACTAGCAGACTGATGTAAAAGTTTTTTGAAAAAACATTTACACTAATGTTACACCAGATATGAGTGGTGGCACTGAGGCTGGCAGTGGCAGGCTGGCCTGGCAACTGAAATTAGATTACACTAGCAGACTGATGTAAAAGATTTTTTTTTTTAAAAAAAATTTACACTAATGTTACACCAGTCATGAGTGGTGGCACCGAGCAATTAGGCACAGTATATGCTGTTAGCCTGATACACAGGCCTGCTGGCAACTGAAATTAGATTACACTAGCAAACTGATGTAAAAGTATTTTTTTAAAATTTACACTAATGTTACACCAGATATGAGTGGTGGCAGTGAGCAAGTAGGCACAGTATATGCTGTGAGCCTCACACACAGGCTGAGAGGCAGGCAAATGCAATTAGATTACAAAAAAAAAAACCCCACTGAAGTTCTAGCCCTAAAAAGGGCTTTTTAGGGTGCTGTCCTTACAGCAGAGATCAGATGAGTCCTTCAGGACTGTAGTGGACACTGAATACACTAGCCTAGCTATCGATTTCCCTATTAAATCAGCAGCAGCTACACTGTCCTTCCTCTCACTAAGAATGCAGGATCAGAATGAATCTAAAATGGCTGCTGCTCAGGAGCTGGGAGGGTCTGGGAGGGAGTGTCTGCTGCTTATTGGCTGAAATGTGTCTGCAGACTGTGAGATACAGGGTCAAAGTTTACTCAATGATGACGAATAGGGGGCGGATCGAACATCGCATATGTTCGCCCGCCGCGGTGAACGCAAACAAGCTAAGATCGCCGGGAACTGTTCTCCGGCGAACTGTTCGCAACATCACTATTGATATGTGGTGATGTGTGGTGATGTGTGGTGATGTGTGGTGATATGTGTTGATGTGTGGTGATGTGTGGTGATGTTTGGTGATATGTGTTGATTTGTGGTGATGTGTGGTGATATGTGTTGATGTGTGGTGATGTGTGGTGATGTGTGGTGATATGTGTTGATTTGTGGTGATGTGTGGTGATATGTGTTGATGTGTGGTGATGTGTGGTGATGTGTGGTGATATGTGTTGATTTGTGGTGATGTGTGGTGATATGTGTTGATGTGTGGTGATGTGTGGTGATGTGTGGTGATATGTGGTGATGTGTGGTGATATGTGTTGATTTGTGGTGATGTGTGGTGATGTGTGGTGATGTGTGGTGATGTGTGGTGATGTGTTGTGATGTGTGGTGATGTGTGGTGATGTGTGGTGATGTGTGGTCATGTGTGTTTATTTGTGGTGATGTGTGTTGATGTGTGGTGATATGTGGTGATGTGTGGTGATATGTGGTGATGTGTGTTGATGTGTGGTGATGTGTGTTGATGTGTGGTGATATGTGGTGATATGTGGTGATATGTGTTGATTTGTGGTGATGTGTGTTGATGTGTGGTGATGTGTGGTGATGTGTGGTGATGTGTGGTGATATGTGTTGATGTGTGGTGATATGTGGTGATGTGTGGTGATGTGTGGTGATATGTGTTGATTTGTGGTGATGTGTGTTGATGTGTGGTGATATGTGGTGATGTGTGGTGATGTGTGGTGATGTGTGGTGATGTGTGGTGATATGTGGTGATGTGTGGTGATATGTGTTGATTTGTAGTGATGTGTGTTTATGTGTGGTGATATGTGGTGATGTGTGTTGATATGTGGTGATGTGTGGTGATATGTGTTTATATGTGTTGATGTGTGGTGATGTGTGGTGATATGTGTTGATTTGTGGTGATGTGTGTTGATGTGTGGTGATATGTGGTGATGTGTGTTGATGTGTGGTGATGTGTGGTGATATGTGTTTATATGTGTTGATGTGTGGTGATGTGTGGTGATATGTGGCCATGTGTGGTCATGTGTGGTGATGTTTGGTGATGTGTGTTTATATGTGTTGATGTGTGGTAATGTGTGGTGATGTGTGGTGATGTGTGTTGATATGTGGTGATGTGTGGTGATATGTGTTTATATGTGTTGATGTGTGGTCATGTGTGGTGATGTTTGGTGATGTGTGTTTATATGTGTTGATGTGTGGTGATGTGTGGTGATATGTTTTGATGTGTGGTCATGTGAGGTGATGTGTGGTGATGTGTGTTGATGTGTGGTAATGTTTGATGATGTGTGGTGATGTGTGATGATATGTGGTCATGTGAGGTGATGTGTGGTGATGTGTGGTGATGTGTGTTGATGTGTGGTAATGTTTGATGATGTGTGGTGATGTGTGATGATATGTGGTCATGTGTGGTGATGTGTGCTGATGTGTGGTGATGTGTGATGATGTGTGGTGATGTGTGGTGATGTGTGATGATGTGTGGTGATGTGTGGTGATTTGTGGTGATGTGTGGTGATATGTTTTGATGTCTGGTCATGTGAGGTGATGTGTGGTGATGTGTGGTGATGTGTGTGATGTGTGTTGATATGTGTTGATGTGTGTTGATGTGTGGTGATGTGTGTGATGTGTGTTGATGTGTGTTGATGTGTGGTGATGTGTGGTGATGTATGATGATGTCTGGTGATGTGTGTTGATGTGTGGTGATGTGTGGTGATGTATGATGATGTGTGGTGATGTGTGGTGATGTGTGGTGATGTCTGGTGATGTGTGTTGATGTGTGGTGATGTGTGGTGATGTATGATGATGTGTGGTGATGTGTGGTGATGTGTGGTGATGTGTGTTGATGTGTGGTGATGTATGATGATGTCTGGTGATGTGTGTTGATGTGTGGTGATGTGTGGTGATGTGTGTTGATGTGTGGTGATTTGTGGTGATGTGTGGTGATGTATGATGATGTCTGGTGATGTGTGTTGATGTGTGGTGATGTGTGGTGATGTATGATGATGTGTGGTGATGTGTGGTGATGTGTGGTGATGTGTGTTGATGTGTGGTGATGTGTGGTGATGTGTGGTGATGTATGATGATGTGTGGTGATGTGTGGTGATGTGTGGTGATGTGTGTTGATGTGTGGTGATGTGTGGTGATGTGTGGTGATGTGTGGTGATGTATGATGATGTGTGGTGATGTGTGGTGATGTGTGGTGATGTGTGGTGATGTGTGATGATGTGTGGTGATGTGTGGTGATGTGTGGTGATGTGTGGTGATGTGTGTTGATATGCGGTGATGTGTGGTGATGTGTGGTGATATGTGGTGATGTGTGGTGATGTATGATGATGTGTGGTGATGTGTGTTGATGTGTGGTGATGTGTGGTGATGTGTGGTGATGTGTGGTGATGTGTGGTGATGTGTGTTGATATGTGTTGATGTGTGGTGATATGTGGTGATGTGTGGTGATGTGTGGTGATGTGTGTTGATGTGTGCTGATGTGTGGTGATGTGTGGTGATGTGTGTTGATGTGTGGTGATGTGTGGTGATGTGTGTTGATTTGTGCTGATGTGTGGTGATGTGTGTTGATGTGTGGTGATGTGTGTTGATGTGTGGTGATGTGTGGTGATGTGTGGTGATGTGTGGTGATGTGTGATGGCAAAAAGATAGATTACTGTAATCATACAAAGGGGGACCTTAACTCATCATCTGATTTTGCGCTATGAGCGTCTCGGTGCTAACTTGCAAGCTATTGTCACCACTCACCACCCTATAGCGCTTCTATTACAGGTTTGCAAAAACCTGGTGTTAGCAGGCAATTTGTGAGCGTTGAGCTCCATACCACACTCCAATACCAGCGCTGCTTTGAGCTGGTTTTATGTGCTTGTGCACGATTTCCCCATAGACATCAATGGGGAGAGCAGGCTGAAAAAAAGTCTAACACCTGCAATAAAGGAGCGTAAAGCTCCGTAACGCAGCCTCATTGATTCCTATAGGGAAAGAAAAATTATGTTTACACCTAGCACCCTAACATAAACCCCGAGTCTAAACACCCCTAATCTGCCACCCCCGACATCGCCGCCACCTACATTACACTTATTAACCCTTAATCTGCCGCCCCCAATGTTGCTGCCACCTAACTACAGTTATTAACCCCTAATCTGCTGCCACTGACATTGCTGCCACCTATATTATACATATTAACCCCTAATCTGCCGCCCCAATGTCACCGCTACCTACCTACACTTATTAACCACTAATCTGCTGCCCCTGGAATAGCCGCCACCTACATTATTCTTATTAACCCCTAATCTGCCGCCCCAATGTCGCCGCCACCTACATTATATTTATTAACCCCTAATCTGCCACCCCCAATGTTGCCACCACCTACCTACACTTATTAACCCCTAATCTGCCGCCCCCAACATCGCCGCCACTATTCTAAAGTTATTAACCCCTAACCCTAAGTCTAACCCTAGCCCTAACATCTACTAACTTCATAATTAAAATAAATCTAAATAAAAATTACGATCATTAACTAAATAATTCCTATTTAAAACTAAATACTTACCTTTAAAATAAACCCTAAGCTAGCTACAATATAACTAATAGTTACATTGTAGCTATCATAGGTTTTATTTTTATTTCACAGGCAAGTTTGCATTTATTTTAACTAGGTAGACTAGTTAGTAAATAGTTATTAACTATTTACTAACTACCTAGTTAAAAACAAAATGTATGCTTACCTGATAAATTTCTTTCTCTTGTGGTGTATCCAGTCCACGGGTTCATCCATTACTTGTGGGATATTCTCCTTCCCAACAGGAAGTTGCAAGAGGACACCCACAAACTGCCACTCCCAGTCATTCGACCAAAGACAAGCAAGAAAAAATGAGACACTATAGGGTGCAGTGGTGACTGTAGTTTAAAAATAAAATACACCTGCCTTAAAGTGACAGGGCGGGCCATGGACTGGATACACCACAAGAGAAAGAAATTTATCAGGTAAGCATAAATTTTGTTTTCTCTTGTAAGGTGTATCCAGTTTACGGGTTCATCCATTACTTGTGGGATACCAATACCAAAGCTTTAGGACATGGATGAGGGGAGGGACAAGGCAGGAACTTAAACGGAAGGCACCACTGCCTGCAAGACCTTTCTCCCAAAAATAGTCTCTGAGGAAACAAAAGTATCAAATTTGTAGAATTTAGAAAAAGTATGAAGCGAAGACCAAGTCGCCGCCTTACAAATCTGTTCAACAGAGGCCTCATTTTCAAAAGCCCATGTGGAAGCTACCGCTCTAGTGGAATGAGCTTTAATTCTTTCAGGAGGCTGCTGGCCAGCAGTCTCATAAGCTAAACGGATTATGCTTCTCAGCCATAAAGAAAGAGAAGATGCCGAAGCCTTTTGGCCTCTCCTCTGTCCAGAGTAGACAACAAACAAGGCAGATGTTTGACGAAAATCCTTAGTAGCTTGTAAATAAAACTTTAAAGCACGAACCACGTCAAGATTGTGTAATAGACATTCCTTCTTTGAAAAAGGATTAGGACACAGTGATGGAACAACAATCTCCTGATTGATATTCTTATTAGATACCACCTTAGGAAGAAACCCAGGTTTGGTATGCAAAACTACCTTATCTGTATGGAAGATCAGATAAGGGGAATCACACTGTAAGGCAGATAACTCTGAAACTCTTCGAGACAAAGAGATAGCTACCAAAAACAGAACTTTCCAAGATAGAAGTTTGATATCTATGGAATGCAGAGGTTCAAACGGAACCCCTTGAAGAACTTTAAGAACTAAATTTAAACTCCATGGCGGAGCAACAGGTTTAAACACAGGCTTGATTCTAACTAAAGCCTGACAAAACACCTGAACGTCTGGAACATCTGCCAGACGCTTGTGCAGAAGAATAGACAGAGCAGAAATCTGTCCCTTTGAAGAACTAGCTGACAATCCCTTCTCCAATCCTTCTTGGAGAAAGGATAATATCCTAGGAATCCTGACTTTACTCCATGAGTAACCCTTGGATTCACACCAATGAAGATATTTACACCATATCTTAAGATAGATTTTCCTAGTGACAGGCTTTCAAGCCTGAATTAAGGTATCAATGACCGACTCGGAGAAACCACGTTTTGATAAAATCAAGCGTTCAATCTCCAAGCAGTCAGCCGCAGAGAAATTAGATTTGGATGTTTGAATGGACCTTGGAGTAGAAGGTCCTGCCTCAGCGGCAGAGTCCATGGTGGAAGGGATTACATGTCCACCAGATCTGCATACCAAGTCCTGCGTGGCCACGCAGGTGCTATCAAAATCAGAGAAGCTCTCTCGTGCTTGATCTTGGCAATCAAACGAGGGAGGAGAGGGAATGGAGGGAACACATAAGCCAGCCTGAAGGACCAGGGCACTGCTAGAGCATCTATCAGTGCTGCCTGGGGATCCCTTGACCTGGACCAGTAACAGGGAAGCTTGGTGTTCTGACGAGACGCCATCAGATCCACTTTTGGTTTGCCCCATAGTTGAATCAGCTGGGCAAATACCTCCGGATGGAGCTCCCACTCCCCCGGATGAAAAGTCTGCCGACTTAGAAAATCCGCCTCCCAGTTCTCTACTCCTGGGATATGGATAGCTGAGAGATGGCAAGAGTGAACCTCTGCCCATAGAATTATCTTTGAAACCTCCAACATTGCCAGGGGGCTTCTTGTCCCCCCCTGATGGTTGATATCGGCTACAGTCGTTATATTGTCCGACTGAAATCTGATGAACCTGACCGCAGCTAATTGAGGCTAAGCCTGAAGAGCATTGAATATCGCTCTCAGTTCCAGAATGTTTATCGGAAGGAGGGCTTCCTCCTGAGTCCACGAACCCTGAGCCTTCAGGGAGTTCCATACTGTGCCCCAGCCCAGAAGGCTGGCATCTGTCGTGACTATAGTTCACTCTGGCCTGCGGAAACTCATTCCCCTCGACAGATGGACCCGAGAGAACCACCAGAGAAGAGAATCCCTGGTCTCTTGATCCAGATTTAGCAGAGGGGACAAATCTGTGTAATCCCCATTTCACTGATTGAGCATGCAAAGTTGCAGTGGTCTGAGATGTAGGTGGGCAAACAGAACTATGTCCATTGCTGCTACCATTAGGCCAATTACTTCCATACACTGAGCCACTGATGGCCAAGAAGTGGAATGAAGAGCACGGCAGGAAGTTAGAAGCTTTGATAATCTGACCTCTGTCAGAAAAATTTTCATTTCTACAGAATCTATCAGTGTTCCTAGGAAGGAAACTCTTGTGAGAGGGGAGAGAGAACTCTTTTCTTCGTTCACCTTCCACCCGTGAGACCTCAGAAAGGCCAGAACAATGTCCGTATGGGACTTGGCGATTTGAAAATTTGACGCCTGTATCAGAATATCGTCTAGGTAAGGAGCCACCGCTATGCCCCGTGGCCTTAGAACCACCAGTAGGGACCCTAGAACCTTTGTAAAGATTCTTGGTGCCGTGGCTAACCCGAAGGGAAGAGCCACAAACTGGTAATGCCTGTCTAAGAAGGCGAACCTGAGGAACTGATGATGATCTCTGTGAATCAGAATGTGGAGATAAGCATCCTTTAAGTCCACGGTAGTCATATATTGACCCTCCTGGATCATAGTGAGGATGGTTCGGATAGTCTCCATCTGGAAGGATGGGACCCTGAGAAATTTGTTTAGGATCTTGAGATCCAAGATTGGTCTGAAATTTCCCTCTTTTTGGGAACTATAAACAGATCTGAATAGAAGCCCTGCCCCTGTTCCTCCCTTGGAACTGGGTGGATCACTCCCATAACCAGCAGGTCTTGAACACAACATAAGAATGTCTCTCTCTTTATCTGGTTTACAGATAATTGTGAGAGATGAAATCTCCCCTTTGGAAATTAAGCTTTGAAGTCCAGAAGATATCCCTGGGAACAATCTCTAATGCCCAGGGATCCTGGACGTCTCTTGCCCAAGCCTGGACGAAGAGAGAGAGTCGGCCCCCCACTAGATCCAGTCCCGGATCAGGGGCTACTCCTTCATGCTGTCTTAGAGGCAGCCGCAGGTTTCTTGGCCTGCTTCCCCTTATTCCAAGCCTGGTTAGGTCTCCAGACTGGTTTGGACTGGGTGAAATTTCCCTCTTGTTTTGCATTAGAGGAAACTGAAGCTGCGCCACTCTTGAAGTTTCGAAAATTATTCTGTTTGGTCCTTAACTTATTGGACCTATCCTGAGGAAGGGCGTGACCTTTTCCTCCAGTAATATCAGAAATGATCTCCTTCAGACCGGGCCCGAATTGGGTCTGTCCCTTGAAGGGGATGTTAAGATGCTTAGACTTTGAAGTAACGTCTGCTGACCAGGTCTTAAGCCATAGCGCCCTGCGTGCCAAAATGGCAAAACCTGAATTCTTAGCCGTTAGCTTGGCTAAATGAAAAATGGCATCAGAAATAAAGGAGTTAGCTAACTTAAGAGCTTTAATCCTGTCTAGAATATCGTCTAACGGGGTCTCCACCTGTAGCGCCTCCTCAAGAGACTCAAACCAAAAAGCCGCTGCAGCAGTAACTGGGGCAATGCATGCAAGAGGCTGGAGAATAAAACCTTGATGTATAAAATTTTTCTTAAGGAGACCCTCCAATTTTTTATCCATAGGATCTAGGAAAGCACAACTTTCCTCGACGGGGATAGTTGTATGCTTAGCTAGGGTGGAGACTGCTCCCTCCACCTTAGGCACCGTCTGCCACGAGTCCCGTATGATGGCATCTATGGGAAACATCTTTTTAAAAGCAGGAGGGGAGAGAACGTCACACCTGGTCTATCCCATTCCTTAGTAATTATTTCCGAAAACCTCTTAGGGACTGGAAAAACATTGGTGCAAAGTATTTGTCCATTTTACACAATTTCTCTGGATCCACAATGGGGTCACAGTCATCCAGAGTCGCTAAAACCTCCCTAAGCAATAAGCGGAGGTGTTCAAGCTTAAATTTAAACGCTGTCATCTCAGAATCAGACTGAAGTAATGCCTTCCCTGAGTCTGAAATGTCACCCACAGATAGAAGCTCACCTGCCTCGGCTTCTGAGCATTTTGAGGATATATCAGACACAGGCAATAAAGCGTCAGAAAGCTCTGTATTGATTCTAGCCCCAGAGCTGTCTCGCTTTCCTTGTAGCCCTGGCAGTTTGGAGAATACCTCTGTGAGGGTAGCATTCATAACTGCCGCCATGTCCTGTAAGGTAAAAGAATTAGACGCGCTAGATGTACTTGGAGTCACTTGAGCGGGAGTTATAGGTTCTGACACATGGGGAGAGTTAGATGGCATAATCTCCCTCTTTGTAGTCAGAGAATCCCCTGGAGATAAATCTTTAAGCGCCATAATATGGTCTTTATAGTTTATAGAAATTTCAGTACATTTGGTACACATTCTAAGAGGGGGTTCCACAATGGCTTCCAAACATATTGAACAAGGAGTTTCCTCTATGTCAGACATGTTTAACAGACTAGTAATGAGACAAGCAAGCTTGGAAAACACTTTAATAAAGGTGAAACAGCAATTAAACAAAAACGTTACTGTGCCTTTAAGAGAAAAAAACTAGCACTTAAACTGCAAAACAGTGAAAAAATACAGTAAAATCTTTGAAATTTTTACAGTGTGAATAAGGGACTAAAGCAGCATTGCACCCACTTGCAAATGGATGATTAACCCCTTAGGCCCCAAGCCAGATTGAAAAACGTTAAAAATCAATTGAGCACCATGCCACAGCTCTGCTGAGGCTCCTACCTGCATATAAAAATGATTTTGTGCTGAAATAACCCCTTTGAAATGGTTCTCAGATGCCAGGGGACTCTTCTAGGGAAGCTGGATGTCTCAGTGTGAATTAAAACTGCACAGTTAAAATAGGCCTCTCCCACCATGTACTGGATGTCAGAGGGGCCTTAAGAAAATACTCCTGGGAGTATCTGACTCTGTGGAAACTAGGCCCCAAATAAAGACTTATCTCCCTCAGAGAAAAAACTTCCTATTTTTGAAATCATGTAAACGTTTTGTCACTAAGCAATATGAATATTAACATGAGTATTACCCTGTTATGTATGCATGATCCCAGTCGCTGTTAAATCACTGCATCAGGCTTACCTCAAATACACAAGGCTCTGTCAGCATTTTCTAGAACTTATTCCTCTCTCTAGAAATAAAAATACTGAACATACCTCAAAGCAGGTAATCTGACGGCCGTTCCCCCAACTGAAGTTTTCCCATATACATCAGTTATGTCTGAGAACAGCAATGGACCTTAGTTACAAACCGCTGGGATCATCAAATCTCAAGGCAGAACTCTTCTTCTAATTTCTGCCTGAGAGAAAAACAGTACAACGCCGGTACCGTTTAAAAATAACAAACTATTGATTGAAGGTAAAAGGTCACCACATATCTCTTGATACTTCCTTTCTTGTCGAGAGTTGCAAGAGAATGACTGGGAGTGGCAGTTAGGGGAGGAGCTATATAGACAGCTCTGCTGTGGGTGTCCTCTTGCAACTTCCTGTTGGGAAGGAGAATATCCCACAAGTAATGGATGAACCCGTGGACTGGATACACCTTACAAGAGAAATAAATACAAATTTACCCGTAAAATAAAACCTAACCTGTCTTGCACTAGCACCTAATCTTACACTACAATTAAATAAATTACATTAATTAAATACAATTAACTAAATTACATAAAAAACAAACACTAAATTACACAAAATAAAAAAGAAATGATCAAATATTTAAACTAATTACACCTAATCTAATAGCCCTATCAAAATAAAAAAGTGCCCCCCTTTTTAAACGGGGCATTGCTACAAAGAAATCAGCTCTTTTACCTGTAAAAAAAAATACAAAAACCCCCCCAACATTAAAACCCACCACCCACACAACCAAACCCCCCAAATAAAAACCTATTTAAAAATGGGCATTGCCCTTAAAAGGGCATTTAGCTCTTTCTCCGCCCAAAGTCCCTAACCTAAAATTAAAACCCACCCAATAAACCCTCAGCGATGCCGGCAGAAGTCTTCATCCAAGCGGGCTGAAGTCTATATCCTACCGGGCAGAAGTCTTCATCCAGACAGCATCTTCTATCTTCATGCATCCGGCGCGGAGCGGCTCCATCTTCAAGACATCCGGTGCGGAGCATCCTCTTCTTTCGACGGCGACTGAAGAATGAAGGTTCCTTTAAGGGACGTCATCCAAGATGGCGTCCCTTGAATTACGATTGGCTGATAGAATTCTATCAACCAATCGGAATTAAAGGTGAGCTTCAATCAGCCAATAGGATTGAGCTCACATTCTATTGACTGATTGGACATTGTCCCAGATGTCTTGAAGATGGAGCTGCTCCGCGCAGGATAGATGAAGAGAGAAGATGCTGTCTAGATGAAGACTTCTGCCCGTCTGGATGAAGACTTCTGCCGGCTTCGCTGAGGACTTCTGCCGCTTCATTGAGGATGGATGTTGGGTCTTCAAAAACTGTAAGTGGATCTTCGGGGGTTAGTGTTAGGGTTTTTTAAGGGTTTATTGGGTGGGTTTTAATTTTAGGGAGGGTCAGGGCAATGGGGAGTTTAGTTTTTTTGGGGGGGGGCTTTTTATTTTGATAGGGCTATTAGATTAGGTGTAATTAGTTTAAATATTTGATCATTTCTTTTTCATTTTGTGTAATTTAGTGTTTTTTGTAATTTAGTTAATTGTATTTAATTAATGTAATTTATTTAATTGTAGTGTAAGGTTAGGTGTTAGTGTAACTCAGGTTAGGCTTTATTTTACAGGTAAATTTGTATTTATTTTAACTAGGTAGCTAGTAAATAGTTAATAACTATTTACAAACTAGTCTACCTAGTTAAAATAAATACAAACTTGCCTGTGAAATAAAAATAAAACCTAAGTATTATTTATATTGTAGCAAGTTTAGGGGTTATTTTATAGGTAAGTATTTAGTTTTAAATAAGAATTATTTAGTTATTAATAGTAGGTTTTATTTAGATTTATTTTAATTAAATTAAAGTTAGGGGGTGTTAGGGTTAGATTTAGGATTAGGTTTAGGGGTTAATAACTTTAGTATAGTGGCAGCAATTTTGGGGGCAGCAGATTATGGGTTAATAACAGTAATGTAGGATGAAGCGACGTTAGGGACAGCAGATTAGGGGGTTAATAATATGTAACTAGTGTTTGCGATGCGGGAGTGAGGCGGTTTAGGGGTTAATATGTTTATTATAGTGGGGCGATGTTCGAAGTGGCAGATTTTTTTTTTAAAGCTGCGATAGTTACGTTAAGGCCAAAAAAGTGTGCAGTACAGATATACCTGTATTGGATACTTGTAAAGCACGGCTAATCACCCATAAGGGTCTCAAGGCGCTGCTCATTTTATCAACAACTGAAACATGAAAGGCTGAGTGGACCTCGCCGGGGATGGAACCTGCAACCCTTGGGGTGCTACAGAGCTCAGCCACAGTGCCTTAGCATGCTGAGCTATCTAAGGCACTGCAAAACTTGTAATACCAGCGGTAGTTAAAAAGAGCTATAACGCTGCTTTTTCACTCATAACGCAAAACTCGTAATCTAGCCAATTGTTTTTGCAAAGTCTTATCTCAACAGCTGCTTGTTCAATTCTTTGCTCTGTTTGGAAACAGCTCAGCTAACAAATCTGTCAGGTTTATGTGTTATCTTAATTTAAAATATCTTAACTATCCCGGGAAAACATCATTCTTTTTTTTATAAGTATATTATGAGTGTAGAATTTCCTTATAATAATGAGGTTTTAATTAACTACCATTTTAACAACTCTGAGGCCTAGATTTAGAGTTCGGCGGTAGCCGTCAAAACCAGCGTTAGAGGCTCCTAACGCTGGTTTTGGGCGCCCGCTGGTATTTGGAGTCAGTGATTAAAGGGTCTAACGCTCACTTTTCAGCCGCGACTTTTCCATACCGCAGATCCCCCTACGCCATTTGCGTAGCCTATCTTTTCAATGGGATCTTTCTAACGCTGGTATTTAGAGTCGTTTCTGCAGTGAGCGTTAGAGCTCTAACGACAAGATTCCAGCCGCCTGAAAATAGCAGGAGTTAAGAGCTTTCTGGCTAACGCCGGTTTATAAAGCTCTTAACTACTGTACCCTAAAGTACACTAACACCCATAAACTACCTATGTACCCCTAAACCGAGGTCCCCCCACACCGCCGCCACTCGATTAAAATTTTTAACCCCTAATCTGCCGACCGCCACCTACGTTATACTTATGTACCCCTAATCTGCTGCCCCTAACACCGCCGACCCCTGTATTATATCTATTAACCCCTAACTTGCCCCCCACAACGTCGCCGCAAGCTACTTAAAATAATTAACCCCTAATCTTCCGACCGCAAATCGCCGCCACCTACGTTATCCCTATGTACCCCTAATCTGCTACCCCTAACATCGCCGACCCCTATGTTATATTTATTAACCCCTAATCTGCCCCCCACAACGTCGCCGACACCTACCTACACTTATTAACCCCTAATCTGCCGAGCGGACCTGAGCGCTACTATAATAAAGTTATTAAGCCCTAATCCGCCTCACTAACCCTATCATAAATAGTATTAACCCCTAATCTGCCCTCCCTAACATCGCCGACACCTACCTTCAATTATTAACCCCTAATCTGCCGACCGGAGCTCACCGCTATTCTAATAAATGTATTAACCCCTAAAGCTAAGTCTAACCCTAACACTAACACCCCCCTAAGTTAAATATAATTTTTATCTAACGAAATAAATTAACTCTTATTAAATAAATAATTCCTATTTAAAGCTAAATACTTACCTGTAAAATAAATCCTAATATAGCTACAATATAAATTATAATTATATTATACCTATTTTAGGATTAATATTTATTTTACAGGCAACTTTGTAATTATTTTAACCAGGTACAATAGCTATTAAATAGTTAAGAACTATTTAATAGTTACCTAGTTAAAATAATTACAAATTTACCTGTAAAATAAATCCTAACCTAAGATATAATTAAACCTAACACTACCCTATCAATAAAATAATTAAATAAACTACCTACAATTACCTACAATTAACCTAACACTACACTATCAATAAATTAATTAAACACAATTGCTACAAATAAATAACATTAAATAAACTATCTAAAGTACAAAAAATAAAAAAGAACTAAGTTACAGAAAATAATAAAATATTTACAAACATAAGAAAAATATTACAACAATTTTAAACTAATTACACCTACTCTAAGCCCCCTAATAAAATAACAAAGCCCCCCAAAATAAAAAATTCCCTACCCTATTCTAAAATACAAATATTACAAGCTCTTTTACCTTACCAGCCCTGAACAGGGCCCTTTGCGGGGCATGCCCCAAGAATTTCAGCTCTTTTGCCTGTAAAAAAAAACATACAATACCCCCCCCCAACATTACAACCCACCACCCACATACCCCTAATCTAACCCAAACCCCCCTTAAATTAACCTAACACTACCCCCCTGATGATCTTCCTACCTTGTCTTCACCATGCCAGGTTCACCGATCCGTCCTGGCTCCAAGATCTTCATCCAACCCAAGTGGGGGCTAGACATCCACTGAAGAAGTCCAGAAGAGGGTCCAAAGTCTTCCTCCTATCCGGCAAGAAGAGGACATCCGGACCGGCAAACATCTTCTCCAAGCGGCATCTTCTATCTTCTTCCATCCGATGACGACCGGCTCCATCTTGAAGACCTCCAGCGCGGATCCATCCTCTTCTTCCGACGACTAGACGACGAATGACGGTTCCTTTAAGGGACGTCATCCAAGATGGCGTCCCTCGAATTCCGATTGGCTGATAGGATTCTATCAGCCAATCGGAATTAAGGTAGGAATTTTCTGATTGGCTGATGGAATCAGCCAATCAGAATATAGTTCAATCCGATTGGCTGATCCAATCAGCCAATCAGATTGAGCTCGCATTCTATTGGCTGATCGGAACAGCCAATAGAATGCGAGCTCAATCTGATTGGCTGATTGGATCAGCCAATCGGATTGAACTATATTCTGATTGGCTGATTCCATCAGCCAATCAGAAAATTCCTACCTTAATTCCGATTGGCTGATAGAATCCTATCAGCCAATCGGAATTCGAGGGACGCCATCTTGGATGACGTCCCTTAAAGGAACCGTCATTCGTCGTCTAGTCGTCGGAAGAAGAGGATGGATCCGCGCTGGAGGTCTTCAAGATGGAGCCGGTCGTCATCGGATGGAAGAAGATAGAAGATGCCGCTTGGAGAAGATGTTTGCCGGTCCGGATGTCCTCTTCTTGCCGGATAGGAGGAAGACTTTGGACCCTCTTCTGGACTTCTTCAGTGGATGTCTAGCCCCCACTTGGGTTGGATGAAGATCTTGGAGCCAGGACGGATCGGTGAACCTGGCATGGTGAAGACAAGGTAGGAAGATCATCAGGGGGGTAGTGTTAGGTTAATTTAAGGGGGGTTTGGGTTAGATTAGGGGTATGTGGGTGGTGGGTTGTAATGTTGGGGGGGGGGTATTGTATGTTTTTTTTTACAGGCAAAAGAGCTGAAATTCTTGGGGCATGCCCCGCAAAGGGCCCTGTTCAGGGCTGGTAAGGTAAAAGAGCTTGTAATATTTGTATTTTAGAATAGGGTAGGGAATTTTTTATTTTGGGGGGCTTTGTTATTTTATTAGGGGGCTTAGAGTAGGTGTAATTAGTTTAAAATTGTTGTAATATTTTTCTTATGTTTGTAAATATTTTATTATTTTCTGTAACTTAGTTCTTTTTTATTTTTTGTACTTTAGATAGTTTATTTAATGTTATTTATTTGTAGCAATTGTGTTTAATTAATTTATTGATAGTGTAGTGTTAGGTTAATTGTAGGTAATTGTAGGTAGTTTATTTAATTATTTTATTGATAGGGTAGTGTTAGGTTTAATTATATCTTAGGTTAGGATTTATTTTACAGGTAAATTTGTAATTATTTTAACTAGGTAACTATTAAATAGTTCTTAACTATTTAATAGCTATTGTACCTGGTTAAAATAATTACAAAGTTGCCTGTAAAATAAATATTAATCCTAAAATAGGTATAATATAATTATAATTTATATTGTAGCTATATTAGGATTTATTTTACAGGTAAGTATTTAGCTTTAAATAGGAATTATTTATTTAATAAGAGTTAATTTATTTCGTTAGATAAAAATTATATTTAACTTAGGGGGGTGTTAGTGTTAGGGTTAGACTTAGCTTTAGGGGTTAATACATTTATTAGAATAGCGGTGAGCTCCGGTCGGCAGATTAGGGGTTAATAATTGAAGGTAGGTGTCGGCGATGTTAGGGAGGGCAGATTAGGGGTTAATACTATTTATGATAGGGTTAGTGAGGCGGATTAGGGCTTAATAACTTTATTATAGTAGCGCTCAGGTCCGCTCGGCAGATTAGGGGTTAATAAGTGTAGGCAGGTGTCGGCGACGTTGTGGGGGGCAGATTAGGGGTTAATAAATATAACATAGGGGTCGGCGATGTTAGGGGTAGCAGATTAGGGGTACATAGGGATAACGTAGGTGGCGGCGGTTTACGGAGCGGCAGATTAGGGGTTAAAAGTGTAATGCAGGGGACAGCGATAGCGGGGGCGGCAGATTAGGGGTTAAAAGTGTAATGCAGGGGACAGCGATAGCGGGGGCGGCAGATTAGGGGTTAATAAGTGTAAGGTTAGGGGTGTTTAGACTCGGGGTACATGTTAGGGTGTTAGGTGCAGACTTAGGAGGTGTTTCCCCATAGGAAACAATGGGGCTGCGTTAGGAGCTGAACGCTGCTTTTTTGCAGGTGTTAGGTTTTTTTTCAGCTCAAACAGCCCCATTGTTTCCTATGGGAGAATCGTGCACGAGCACGTTTTTGATGCCGGCCGCGTCCGTAAGCAACTCTGGTATCGAGAGTTGCATTTGCGGTAAAAATGCTCTACGCTCCTTTTTTGGAGCCTAACGCAGCATTTGTTTGAACTCTCGATACCAGAGTTAAATTTATGGTGCGGCCAGAAAAAAACCCGCGGAGCGTTAACAGCCCTTTTACCGCCGAACTCTAAATCTAGGCCTGAGATAGGTAATCCATGGGCTGAAATTTAGAAAGAATAACCCAATGGGAGGCACAAAGAGGTCTATTTATCAAGCCGTCAACTGTGCTGCATTCACCAGGACCAATACGCTCACTTAACATCGCATAACATCGCGACCACGGACCTGAATATGCTCTCCATATTTAACAAAAAAGTTGTCAAAAAGCCGCGCACCAAGTATGGGGCGATGAGCAGCGGACTGTTGTTAATTTAACAGTCATCGATCTCGCTGCTATTTAGCTTTTTCACAGCTTTATTTATACCCTGTCACTAAACACCGCCACTATATTAAAATGTTTAATCCCTATCCCGCCACTCCCCGACCCTGCCGCAACTAAATAAAGTTATTAACCCCTATCGCGCTGCTCCCGGAGCACACCACAAATCTAATAAACGTATTAACCCCTATCCCGCAGCTCCCGGATCCCACCGCAACTCTAATAAACCTATTAACCCCTATCCCGCCACTCCCGGACCCTGCCACCACCTACATTATGTCCTTAACCCATAATCTGCCGCCCCCTATACCACCGCCACCTACATTATGTTATTAACCCCTATACCGCCGCTCAAGGAGCCCACCGCAACTAAATAAAGCTATTAACCCCTAAACCGCCAGCCCCACACTTCGTCATAAACTAAATTAACCTATTAACCCCTAAACCTAACAACCCGCTAACTGTACATTAAATATTAACTCATCCCTATCTACATTTAAACTTACCTTTAGATTTAAATTAAACTATATTAAACTACTAATTAACCTACCCTATTAGACTAAAATTACATTAAACTATATTTTTTTTAAAAAAGTACAATACCCCCCCAACATTAAAACCCACCACCCACACACCCAACCCTATTTTAAAAACCACCCAATCCCCACTACATTTATTAACCCCTAATATGCCTCCCCCAATGTCGCCGCCACTATATTAAATGTATTAACCCCTAAACCTAAGTCTAACCCTAACAGCCCCCTAACTTCGATATAATTTAAATAAATATAAATAAAATTACTATCATTAACTAAATTATTCCTATTTAAAACTAAATACTTACCTATAAAATAAACCCTAAGATAGCTACAATATAACTAATAGTTACATTGTAGCTATCTCAGGGTTTATTTTTATTTTACAGGCAACTTTGTATTTATTTTAACTAGGTGCAATAGTTATTAAATAGTTATTAACTATTTAATAGCTACCTAGTTAAAATAAATACAAATTAACCTGTAAAATAAAACCTAACCTAAGTTACAATTACACCTAACACTACACTATAATTAAATTAATTCCCTAAATTAACTACAATTAAATACAATTAAATAAAATTATCTAAATTACGAAAAAAACACTAAATTACAGAAAATAATAAAATAATTACAAGTTTATAAAACTAATTACACCTAATCTAATCCCCCTAATAAAATAATAAAGCCCCCCAAAATAATAAAAATCCCTACCCTATACTAAATTACAAATAGCCCTTAAAAGGGCCTTTTGCAGGGCATTGCCCCAAAGTAATCAGCTCTTTTACCTGTAAAAAAAAAGTACAATACCTCCCCAACATTAAAACCCACCACCCACACACCCAACCCAATTTTAAAACCCACCCAATCCCCCCTTAATAAAACCTAACACTAACCCATTGAAGATCACCCTGCCTTGAGAAGTCTTCACCCAACCGGGCCGAAGTCCTCAACGAAGCTGGGCGAAGTGGTCCTCCAGATGGGCAGAAGTCTTCATCCAAGCCGGGAAGAAGAGGTCCTCCAGACGGGCAGAAGTCTTCATCCAGGCAGCATCTTCTATCTTCATCTATCCAGAGCGGAGCGGGTCCATCTTCAAGACATCCGACGCGGAGCATCCTCTACAAACGACATCCAACTGAAGAATGAAGGTTCCTTTAAATGAATTCTATCAGCCAATCAGAATTAAGGTAGAAAAAATCCTATTGGCTGATGCAATCAGCCAATAGGATTGAGCTCGCATTCTATTGGCTGATCAATTACATCAGCCAATAGGATTGTTTCTATCTTAATTCCGTTTGGCTGATATAAATCTATCAGCCAATTGGAATTGAAGGGACGCCATCTTGGATGACGTCATTTAAAGGAACCTTCATTCTTCAGTTGGACGTTGTTTGAAGAGTATGCTTTGCGTCGGATGTCTTGAAGATAGAGCCGCTCCGCGCCGGATGGATGAAGATAGAAGATGCCGTCTGGATGCAGACTTCTGCCCGTCTGGAGGAACTCTTCTGCCCGGCTTGGATGAAGACTTCTGCCCGTCTGGAGGACCACTTCGCCCGGCTTCGTTGAGGACTTCGGCCCGGTTGGATGAAGACTTCTCAAGGTATGGTGGTCTTCAAGGGGTTAGTGTTAGTTTTTATTAAGGGGGGATTGGGTGGGTTTTAGAGTAGGGTTGGGTGTGTGGGTGGTGGGTTTTAATGTTGGGGGGGTATTGTACTTTTTTTACAGGTAAAAGAGCAAAATGATTACTTTAGGGCAATGCCCCGCAAAAGGCCCTTTTAAGGGCTATTTGTAATTTAGTATAGGGTAGGGCTTTTTATTATTTTGGGGGGCTTTTTTATTTTATTAGGGGGATTAGATTAGGGGTAATTAGTTTACAAAACTTGTAATTATTTTATTACTTTCTGTAATTTAGTGGGTTTTTTTTCGTACTTTAGATAATTTTATTTAATTGTATTTAAGTGTAGTTAATTTAGGGAATTAATTTAATTATAGTGTAGTGTTAGGTGTAATTGTAACTTAGGTTTTATTTTACAGGTAAATTTGTCTTTATTTTAACTAGGCAGCTATTAAATCGTCAATAACTATTTAATAACTATTGTACCTAGTTAAAATAAATACAAAGTTGCCTGTAAAATAAAAATAAATCCTAAGCTAGCTACAATGTAACTATTAGTTATATTGTAGCTAGCTTATGGTTTATTTTATAGGTAAGTATTTAGTTTCAAATAGGAATAATTTAGTTAATTGTAGTTATTTTATTTAGATTTATTTAAATTATATTTGTTAGGAGGGTTAGGGTTAGACTTATTTTTAGGGGTTAATCATTTTAATATAGTGGCGGCAACGTTGGGGGCAGCAGATTAGGGGTCAATAATTGTAGTTAGGTTGTGGCGACATTTGGTGCGGCAGATTAGGGGTTAATAAGTATAATGCAGGTGTCGGTGATGTCGGGGCGGCAGATTAGGGGTTAATAAGTGTAAGATTAGGGGTGTTTAGACTCGGGGTTCATGTTAAACACATAAAATGTATTTCCCCATAGGAATCAATGGGGCTTTATGCTGATTTTTGCAGGTGTTAGACTTTTTTCAGCCAGCTTTGCCCCATTAATTCCTATGGGGAAATTGTGCACGAGCACGTTTTGCCAGCTCACTGCTACCGTAAGTAGCGCTGGTATTGAGGTGAGATGCGGAGCTAAATTTTGCTTTCCACTCACTTTTCTGCGGCTAACGCCGGGTTTAAGAAAGAACACAATACCAGCGCTGTCCAATAAGTGAGTGGTGAGCATGAACTGTTCGTTAGCTATGCACAGCTTTACCGACAAAACTCGTAATCTACCCGTAAATTAACTATATTATATATTTAAAAATCTAACCCTACTCAAATAATTTAAATCAACACTAAATAATTACTAAGTTACAAAAACTAACAACTAAGTTACAAAAAATAACAAACACTAAGTTACAAAAAAAAAAAAAACATTAAGTTACACAAAATAAAAAAGAAATTATCAAAGATTTAAACTAATTACAATAAACTACAAATAGCCCTTAAAAGGGTCTTTTGCGGGGCATTGCCCCAAAGAAATCAGCTCTTTTACCTGTAAATAAAAAATACAAATACCCCCCAACAGTAAAACCCACCACCCACACAACCAACCCCCCCAACTAAAAACCTAACTAAAAAAAACTAAGCTCCCCATTGCCCTGAAAAGGGCATTTGGATGGGCATTGCCCTTAAAAGGGCATTTAGCTCTATTGCAGCCCAAACCCCTAATCTAAAAATAAAACCCACCCAATGAACCCTTAAAAAACCTAACACTAACCCCTGAAGATCCACTTACAGTTTTGAAGATCCAACATCCATCCTCCAAGAAGCCGGCAGAAGTCTTCATCCAAGTGGCCAAAGTCTTCCTCCAAGCCCGCAGAAGTCTTCACCAAGACGGCATCTTCTATCTTCATCCATCCGGCGCGGAGCGGCTCCATCTTCAAGACATCCGACACGGAGCATCCTCTTCGTTCGACGTCTTCTTCCCGAATGAATGTTCCTTTAAATGACATCATCCAAGATGGCGTCCCTTAGATTCCGATTGGCTAATAGAATTCTATCAGCCAATCGGAATTAAGGTTGAAAAAATCCTATTGGCTGTTGAAATCAGCCAATAGGATTGAGCTTTCATCCTATTGGCTGATCCAATCAGCCAATGTGATTGAGCTCACATTCTATTGGCTATTCCAATCAGCCAATAGAATGCAAGCTCAATCCTATTGGTTGATTGGAGCCAATCAGC
>NC_069500.1:1430720319-1430761981 GCF_027579735.1 Bombina bombina
GGGTTAGCAATGCCAGGGGGGCGGAGGACAGGGAACGTGGCAGGATGGTTGATGATGTTTTTGGCGTCCAATTACAGGTGGAGAATGCGCGAAGGAGGGAGCGGTCTCACAGCAGGCGTCGGGAGCCTATTCGGGGGCGGGGGCGGTCCCGCTCGCCTCTCAGGAACAGAACTGAAGGAGAACGGAGGTTGTCACCCACCTGGGCACGGTTGGAGCAGGCGCATGAGGGCCGAAGGGAAGACAGACGGAGAGAATCCAGGCCTAGAAGGAGGACTCCGGAGAGGCGTAGGGAGTCGCCGAGAAGGGAAGGAAGGAGGTCCAGCAGAGCTCGGACTTCAAGGGATTCGGGAGCGGAGACGGCGCACAGGACGGACACAGGGGCGCCAAGAGGTACAGTTTCACTTATTTCACCTCAAGGGTCTGGGAGTGAGTCGCAGAATGAGTTGTTGAGAGGTTTAAAAGAGTTGATTGCGAGGATGGAAGGTCAAGGGGGCCCAGCTGGGGCGTGGAGTTCCGGTGGCGCAGACGCGGGCGGGGTTGTGGCGCCGGTGGCCGTGCCCCCCGCGGCCGTCCAGAATGAGACGTCGGGGGTGGGGGCCGCACAGGGGCAAGGACTCGTAGGTGAAGGGGCAGGCGCGAAGGCAGCGGCGGGGGGTTCGGAAGTGGTATCTTTCAGGGTGTCGGACGATGCATTGCGTAGGCCTTGCTTATGTTCGATCGGCCCCCTTGGGTTGCACCTGGCGACGGAGGTGAAAGAAAAAATATGGAAAAGGGAATTTTTGGAATTATTCTCTCTCCTTCCCATAGATCAATTTGTTGAGCTAAAGGAGGATCCTAAAGGGGAACAGGGGAAGAAGGAGGAGGAGGAGCGGAAGAAGAGGTATCGGAAGATTCCGAAAACCTTCTCCAATTGGTCTAGGGCATTCTGTATCCTCGCAAGTGTGATGGCCCAGAAGTTCCCTGAGCAGGGCTCCGCCCTGTTTTGTTATTTTGATGAGGTCTCGGCGGCGTATCGTACTTACGGGGGGATGGGGTGGTGGAGGTACGACGAGCAATTCCGCCAGCGGATCGCCGTCCGACCGGACATGCGGTGGGACGACAGGGACATGGGGATATGGCTGGAGATAATGACCCCATTGAGGGGGTCGCAGTCCTTTCGGTCCGGAGGGGGAGGGCACTCCGTGGTTTCGGGGAGCGGGGCAGCAGTGGCCCTTAGGAAGGGCCTCTGTTTCCAGTTCAACGATGGCCAGTGCCGATTCGGGGCGTCGTGCAAGTACAAGCACGAATGTTCAGGATGCGGAGGTGTGCACTCCTACTCCAAATGCTTCAAAAAAGGAAAGACTGGGGGCAGGACAGGAGAGGTGGGTGTACCGAGCCAGGACGCCAGTGGACATCAGAAGGATGGTCCCGTGGCTAGAACTGTACGCTAAGGTACGGGGGAAGCGGGGGGACGCTGAGCTGCTTTTGACGGGTTTCAGCTCAGGTTTCCCCATACCCTTTCAAGAAATGGGGGGGAATGGGAGGGCAGAGAATTTGAAATCGGCCAGGGATTTCCCGGGGATTATTCGTGAAAAACTGAATAAGGAAGTAATCTTGGGGCGTATGGCGGGCCCCTTTTCTTCCCCCCCTTTGCATAATTTAAGGCTATCCCCGCTGGGGGTTGTGCCGAAGAAGGCCCAAGGCCAGTACCGCATGATACACCATCTGTCGTATCCGAGGGGCTCCTCGGTAAACGATGGGATTGACCCGGACGTGGCGGCAGTCCGTTATGCGTCATTTGACGACGCGGTAGCTTTGGTCAGAGAGGCGGGTGCAGGGGCCCTGTTGGCAAAGGTGGACGTCGAAGCAGCGTTTCGGCTCCTGCCGGTTCACCCGGCATGCCACCACCTTTTGGGTTGTTCTTTCGGTGGGCAGTTTTTTGTGGATTTATGCCTGCCGATGGGCTGTTCCATTTCTTGCTCCTATTTTGAAAAGTTCAGCTCCTTTGTGGAGTGGGTAGTTCGGCAGGTCTCCGGTGTGCATTCCGTTGTCCATTATTTGGATGACTTCCTGTTCGTTGGTCCGGCTGGCAGCTCCGCTTGCCAGAGATTGATGGATGCGTTCGGGGCGGTGGCCAAGGAATTTGGTATTCCAGTGGCGTCTGATAAGTCCGAGGGCCCATGCGTTGCACTGAGTTTTTTGGGGATACGCATCGACTCGGAAGCCATGGAGTGTAGTCTGCCGGAGGACAAGGTAGCTGATTTATGTCAGGTTTTGCGGCACGCTGTGGGCCGGCGGAAGTTGACGCTGAGGGAAATGCAATCCCTGCTGGGCAAGCTAAATTTTGCCTGCAGGATTATCCCGGTTGGGAGGGTTTTTTGCCGAAGGCTATCTCTGGCTACGGTTGGGGTAAAGGAACATTTCCACCATATTCGCTTGACGAAGAGTTTGAAGGAGGATATGGTATTATGGCTGAGTTTCCTTGGAGATTTCAATGGGCGGTCCCTGATTCAGAGGGACGGATGGGATGACCCTGATGTGCACCTGTTCACGGATGCATCAGGGGCGCACGGCTTTGGAGCTTACCTTGGTGGCAAATGGTGCGCCAGTCCGTGGCCTCCAGCCTGGGGGAAAGTAGGCTTGACCAGGAACTTAGTGTTTCTAGAGTTGTTTCCGTTGTGGGTCGCCCTGTTAGTCTGGCCGGAACTTCTGAAGGATAGGAAAGTAGTTTTCCACTCAGATAATATGGGAGTGGTGGCAGCGGTAAATTCATTGACAGCATCATCACCTCCGGTGGTAGTCCTCCTCAGGTTGTTTGTGTTGGAGTGCCTGAGATGTAATGTTTTGTTCAGGGCTGTGCATGTGCCTGGTAAGACCAATGGGATAGCTGATTCTCTTTCACGTTTTCAGTGGAACAGATTTCGGGAGCTGGCTCCGTTGGCGGAGGACGTAGGGTTTCAATGCCCGGGGGAAGTGTGGAAGGTGGACTTCGGGGTTTGATGAGGTTGGTTCGAGGAGCCCTGGCAGAATCCACGTGGAAAGCTTACTCGCAGGTATGGAAAGACTGGTGTGAAGTTTTAAGAGGGGCTGGGGGGGCCATGACGGCCCAGAGCTGGTTATCGGTACTATTAGCCTGGATGGGGCAGTGGGGTAGGCAAGGAGTGTCAAGGGCCATGGTAAGAAGGAGACTGGCGGCGCTCGCCTTTCTGTGCCAATGTCTGGGTTGGGAGGATGTTACCAAGTTATTTGTGGTACGGATGGCTGCCAAGGGCTTATGTAGGGGTACCAGGGCTCTGGACTCACGGAGGCCAGTGGTTTTTGCATTGTTGCAGAGGGTAGTGGGTGCTCTGGCTGCGGTATGCTCGGATGAGTACGAAGTGGTGCTATTTCGGGCGGCGTATGTGTTGGCCTTTTTTGCAGCATTCCGGGTGTCGGAAATAGTGGGGGCTTCTAAAAGGGATGGGGGGGGCATTCAGCGGGGGGACGTGTGGGTCCAGGGACGGGACCTGTTCATTTGGTTGCGTCGGTCAAAAACGGATCAAAGGGGTCGGGGAAGAGCTATTACCCTTCGGGGAATCGGGGGGACATGTTGCCCCGTGGAGGCCGTGGCAGCATTCTTGGCGGTGCGAGCGGAGGGTGGCGGCCCTTTGCTTATTCATAAGAATGGGGAAACGTTATCGCGGTTCCAGTTTATTTCGGTCTTCAGGAAAGCGCTGGGTTCCTTGGGGCTCCCGCAGCTAGACTTCGGGTCCCACTCGTTTCGAATCGGGGCGGCCACCGAGGCGAGAATGCTGGGTATGTCGGATGCGAGAATCAGAAGGATTGGGAGGTGGGCCTCTAACAGTTTTAGGTCTTACGTGCGCAGTGATTTGATAATTTAGTGTGTCCTTTTCTCCTTAGGATGGCATGGCGGGGAATGTTGGATTATTGGCCATTCCTACATATACTGGGCCAGGAAAGCGGCAATGACAAGAGAAGGGGGAAGCCAACTGGGTGAATACGGTGGTTCGGTTATAGGGGACTGAGATGGGACCAGGTTATAGTTAAAATTGTTGAGTTCGCTAGGTTATATAGCCCCCCGGGGATGATAGTGTTACACGCAGGAGGAAACGATTTGGGCTTCATCTCTCAAAAAGAATTGATAGGTAGGGTGAGGAGGGACTTACTACGTTTGTGGGAGCTGTTCCCCGGGCTAAGACTAGTGTGGTCGGAGATTACACCTCGGTTGAGATGGAGAGCAGCCTGGGATGTGCGGAGGTTGGAGTTGTCAAGGAGGAAAGTCAATAGGATTCTGAGCAAGTTTGTGGAGCGAAATGGTGGGGTGTCTATACGGCACGTTGAATTTGAAGGAAGTTCCGGGGAATGTTTCTTTTTGAGAGATGGTGTCCACCTCAACGAGGTGGGGTCACACTTGTTTAATTTCAATTTGAGAGAAGGGGTGGAAAAGGCCTTGGTGGGTGGCGGGGTCCGGCTGTGAGCCGGCCTTGTGGCGGTGGGGCTTGCCTTTGGTGGTGGTGAAGTCTGCTGGGGTACCTCCTGCCTGGCAGGGGAGGTCTATTTTGGTTCCGGAGGGGACCTGTGGAACGGAGATACATGGGGTTACATGGCAAGCCCCGTGAAGGTTTTTACAGTTAAATTATGATTGGGTTATTTATGGTTTTTTACTTATATGTTAAGATGTTGTTAATAAACAAGCTGCGGCCTTTTTTACCCCAACAACTTGAGTGTGTGTGTCTTATTTGAGTATAACGTAGTCCCTAAATAGGGGGTCATGCCTGCCCTGGAGAAATGCCTATTTCAGAAGGGCATTTGACCCCAGAGCAGGGCAAGTGTAAGAGCCAATGGTGCTGGAGATGGGTGGGACCTCAGGGGAGTCCTTAAAGGACAGTGAGCAGGAAGTACGCTCATCTTCTGTCCGGACCTGACGGTGAAAGAAGCTCCCTCCCTCCCTCCCTGGATTTACGGTAGCGGAGGTGAACATTCCATGTCGCAGCTTGGCGGTGGGGCTTGCCTTTGGTGGTGGTGAAGTCTGCTGGGGTACCTCCTGCCTGGCAGGGGAGGTCTATTTTGGTTCCGGAGGGGACCTGTGGAACGGAGATACATGGGGTTACATGGCAAGCCCCGTGAAGGTTTTTACAGTTAAATTATGATTGGGTTATTTATGGTTTTTTACTTATATGTTAAGATGTTGTTAATAAACAAGCTGCAGCCTTTTTTACCCCAACAACTTGAGTGTGTGTGTCTTATTTGAGTATAACGTAGTCCCTAAATAGGGGGTCAATATATATATATATATATATGTGTGTGTGTGTGTATATTTATATATATATATGTGTGTGTGTGTGTGTGTGTATATATATATGTATGTGTGTGTGTATATATATATATATATATATATATATATATATATATATGTGTGTGTGTGTGTGTGTATATATATATATGTATGTGTGTGTGTGTGTGTGTATATATATATATATATATATGTGTGTGTGTGTGTGTGTGTGTGTGTATATATAAAAGGAAAGGCTGCAGCACTCCAATTCTATTTTTTAGTGATTTATTTTCAAGCTGAAAAACATAGGCAACGTTTCGGGCTTTGCCCTTTCTAAAGCCGTGATCAAATACATAATTAATGCCTACAATTTATAGGCTGTGAACAAACCAAAATACAGGTGAAAAACATTCAAGTGATTAGCATTTAAAGAGACATTACTGTTTAGAATACACACTATGTGATCATTGGTTACATTTTTCATGGGATAATATATATCATAAAGTGATACAATACTTTTTGTCTCCGAACTGTGACTATATAAGAACTAAAGAAAAATTAAACACTATAATTATGTTTCTTTGTGTGTTATGTGTAAATGTATTTATATATATTTTTTAAGTAAAAATGTAAGTTCTAATATTATACTACCCAATAAAGAATTTTTAATCATTAAAAAGTGTTACCTATATGATGGCTTACAAAAGGGGAACATTCTATTGCCATATTAAAATAGGTATATTTATGGAAAAACATCTCTAGAATATTGTAATTTTTTAAGATAACAGAAGCCTGATTTAACATTTGTTAATTAAAAAATTGTTTATCTATATAACTCTTATTATCATTCGACTAGATTACAAGTTTTGCGTTATGGCTCATAACGCTGCTTTTTCACTACCGCTGGTATTACGAGTCTTGCAGGTATAGCTGCACCGCACACTTTTTTAGCCGTCACACAACGTAACTACCGCAGCTTTCAAAAAGTCCTTTTACAATGGGACTTCCATAGTGCCAGTATTACGAGTTTGCCTTTCCAGCCAAAAAGTGAGCGGTACGGCCTATAACTACAAGATCCCTACCGTAAACTGAAAGTCAGTAGTTATGGGTTTTGCGCTACAAAGCTGTAGCATAAAACTCATAACTAAAGTGTTACAAAGTACACTAACACCCATAAACTACCTATTAACACCTAAACCGAGGCCCTACCACATCGCAAACACTAAAATAAAATTATTAACCCCTAATATGCCGCTCCGGACATCGTTGCCACTATAATAAACATATTAACCCCTAAACCGCGCACTCCTGCATAGCAAACACTAGTTAAATATTATTAACCCCTAATCTGCCACCCCCAACATCACCGCCACTACTATACTAAACAGTGGCGGCTGGTGACTTTTGAAGATGGGGGAGCACTAGCCCCGCCCCTCAGATGGCTCCGCCCATTTTAATGTGTGTGTGTGTGTGTGTGTATATATATATATATATATATATATATATATATATATATATACACACACACACACACACACTCTGACAGTTACCTTAACACATCCTTATGTACAATATGAGGGCAGTGTGTTATGTGAATTACTGTGTGTTGTTAAAGTCTGTGTGTGAGGTATGTACATAACTAACCTGTGTATATTGAAAGACAAGAGCACTATATATATATATATATATATATATATATAAACAAGTTAAAGTCCAGCACCAATTCTGTCCTCGGTAAGGGTGCAAGCAGCCGCTGTCTCACCTTGACAGGTATAAGACTTGGCTTGAGAAAGGGCAGAAGCCCGAAACGTCACCTGTATTTCACTGCTTGTAATAAAAATGTTATAAATCTAACTTGGAGTGCTGCAGCCATTTCTATTTTGCATATATATATATATATACACACATATATACATATACTGGGTACAAGGGTCCTGTCACTGGGGCAGTATAAGGACATATATATATATACTTATTTATATTTATAAAGTCCTTATACTGCCCCAGTTATTTACTTTAATCATCAAATTTGCTTTGTTCTCTTTGTATTCTTTGTTTAAAGCTAAACTTAGGCTCATATGCTAATTTCTAAGACCTCGATATGATATATAATATTTGACTCCCAACAGAAAGCTAAAGCTATTGACATCCATAAGAAAAGGTTCTTTGCTGCTCCTGAGCTTGCCAAGATATACATTTCAGCAAAGGAAAACAAGAAAATTAAGCAAATTATATAGTAGAAGTAAATTGGAAAGTTGTTTAAAAAATATATGTTCTGTCTTAATCATGAAAGAAAAAAATTGGGTTTCATGTCCCTTTAAAAAATGTTATTGTTTAAAAAGATAGACAATTTATACCATGTTAATATTCAAAACACATATTAGTAATATTTTATGCTAAAATGATTGAGCCACCCAAAATGGAATTACTGGATGTTAGAAATTCCAATAATTCCTTCTTAATAAAAATATGTTACTTCTGTAATACGATTTTTATCGTCATCACCAATCCTAAGATTCACCAAAGACATTTAAAACAAAAATTAAAACATAACTCCGCAAAAATGCTTAAAAATGAATGTGCTAAGAAAGTCACTAGAATCATTGCTCTCATCTTACGTCTCTTCTATCAACCTTTAAAATTTCAGGCCAGTATATTCAGACACTTGGGCTGCAGCGTGCAAATATAAGCACATTCTGTATAAATATAGCAGTTGAATAATCAGGCTTACAATTGGGAAAAAAAGACGGATATTTTATATTAAAAAAGAACCCCCAATTGACAATGGGCCGTCATTTTTAAGCATATAAAAATGTAATATTTTAATAGTTGCTTTACATAATTCCATGTAAAGAAGAAATATTTAGCAATCTGCTGAAGTCAAGGGCATACTTTTTAACCTTTTCATCACTAGTTAAACAATTAACAAAATGGGCCTTCTATGCTAGTGATAAAACACACACACACACACTATACATGAGGATAAGTGTTTTATTTTTTTTTAGCAGGACTCTGGCCAAAATCTCATACATATTATAGGCAATATCCACCAGAACACAACAAAAACCTTTTTTTTTGTAATTAGTGATACAACAGAGCTATAAAAGTGAATATATTATATTCTCATAGACATGTGGAAGCTTTCATTGATGAAAAGCTTTTTATTTGACTTTTAGAAATGCCATCAAATAGAGGTCTATTGTGGGCACAAAGCATTCATGTCTATTTTTGTGTCAGAGTAGTTTGCAGTAGTAAGAAGGAGCCAATTTTAAGTTATTTATTGGCTATTAGATTTCCAAATCTCACAGTCAATATCACAAAGTACTGCATTCTTAATCAGCACAAAATAGAGTATAGGGGACATAGCTGCCATTGCAAACACATACACACCCATAGCAAAAACATTAAGAAAATGGATAATGGCATTGGCAACTTGGCAAGGGTATTTCTGTACACATGTTTATATATATATATATATATATATATATATATATATATATATATATATATATATATATATATATATATATATATATATATACACACATACATACATACACACACACACACAATTTTGCTTTATAAAAGTATCTTATGAACTCACATCATCTTTTTTATACTATTCACAAAATCTAACCCCTAGACAGAGCATGCACTCCAATGATTCATGTTTTCTTTATTTCACCCAAACTCCACTTTAATTTATTGTGATTATTTATAATCTTTTTTTTAACTTAAAGTAAAACAATATCTTATGCCTTTAAACAAATCACTATTATCTGCACATTGTTTCCCTGTGACATAGATTTTAGAGGAAGTATAGAAGGGGTTAATCTTGTTAGCCACAAAGTCCCTTGTAATAGTATATTACTGTGACTACTGTCTGTGTGCCAGGGCAGGGGGATAGTGTGTAGTGTAGTCCCTTGTTGTGACAGTGTGACTCCTTAATCCTTCCTTTCCAATTCCTTATATTATAAATATACAGTTACCTGCTGCTGCTGCTGTCTTCCAAGCCAGAATCCTTCAATACTGTCAGTCTCAAAAACGATCAAGCTTCCCACCCTGCTGAGTCCTCCAGAGAGACAGACAGTGTGGCCATCAGCTCCTGCCTCATAGCAGGGCCCAGTAAGTTCCAGGAAGTTCCTGTGCACTCTATTGTCCCGCCCCCTAACCATTCACAACACTACTAACATCATCACTGTTTGATGTTTGCAGGCAGCCGATTTCAGTTTCAGTGATGTCATTGCCCCCCCACTCCCCCCCAGCCCCCCCCCACCCTGACTCCCCCCAGATCCCCCGTTTTAATTTTTTTTAAATCAGGCTTAATTTTTTTATACAACAGCTGCTCACAGTCTCAACTCTTTAAAAAAATAAAGAGCAGTTACGCCGGTCATGTGCTATGTCAGTCCCTTAGAATGGCAGGGCCCCTGACTGTAGTCACTGTCACCCTAATGGCGGCCCTGCTTGATAGACATAAAATCAATCACACTGTGACACACATGCCACATGGAAAAAAAACTCACTCGACAGGCATTCAGTCTTGCTGCAGCTCCCTCCTTTTCAGTAGTTCCCGCCAGCAGCCGATGACGATGAGATGATGCCCAATGTCACGCCTCCCTGAGTCCCTGTGATTGAAGCCCACGATGCACCTCCTCCCACACACAGCTCTTAGTCTGCGTGTGTCACATGACAGCTGGCTCTCGCACACTAAGAGCTGTGCTCTTTAAAAAGGCTATGGGCTGGCCTGTAGGTGGCACTGCAGTCAATGCAGTTTTAAAGTGGAAAGGGCTTTTGCCTATGCTTCTATCTATCGCACTGCACAGCATGTGCGATAGATAAAAGTATAAGGCAAAAGACCATTCCACTTTCAGCCTAAATAATTAAAAACGGAAATTTTAAATGTTTTAAGTCAAAACTGCAGTGGAGCCTGGAGATTTTTTTTATTTAAATCAGAAAAAAAGGTTTAAAATTTAATTTTTTTTTTTTTTATTTCTCACTTTTTTTTTTTTTTTTTGTTCATCAGGAGTCAGGGGGTTCACTGCTCAAGTGCTCCTATAGAGGAGCCTCCACTGATACTAAAGTTATTAACCCCTAAACCTAACCCTAACCCTAAGTCTAACCCTAACACTCCTAACTTTAATATAATTAAAATAAATCTAAATAAAAATTACTATCATTAACTTAATAATTCCTATTTAAAACTAAATACTTACCTATAAAATAAACCATAAGCTAGCTACAATATAACTAATAGTTACATTGTAGCTATCTTAGGTTTTATTTTTATTTCACAGCTAAGTTTGTATTTATTTTAACTAGGTAGACTAGTTAGTAAATATTTATTAACTATTTACTAACTATCTAGTTAAAATAAATACAAATTCACATGTAAAATAAAACCTAACCTGCCTCACACTAACACCTAAAATTACACTACAATTAAATAATTTACATTAATTAAATACAATTAACTAAATTACAAAAAATAAACACTAAATTACACAAAATAAAAAAGAAATGATCAAATATTTAAACTAATTACACCTAATATAATAGCCCTATCAAAATAAAAAAGCCCCCCAAAAATAAAAAAAAACCCCTAGCCTAAACTAAACTGCCAATAGCCCTTAAAAGGCCGTTTTGCGGGTCATTGTCCCAAAGAAATTGGCTCTTTAATCTGTAAAAAAAAATACAAACACCCCCCAACAGTAAAACCCACCACCCACACAACCAATCCCCCAAATAAAATCCTATTTAAATAAACCTAAAATCCCCATTGCCCTGAAAAGGGCATTTGGATGGGCATTGCAATTAAAAGTGCATTTAGCTCTTTTCCATTACTTAAACCCTAAGCTAAAAATAAAACCCACCCAATAAACCCTTAAAAAAAAAACTAACACTAACCACTGAAGATCCACTTACAGTTTTTGAAGACCGGACATCCATCCTCATCAAGCCGGAAGAAGTCTTCATCCAAGCGGGCAGAGGTCCTCAACAAAGCTGAGAGAAGTCTTCATCCAAGCAGCAAGAAGTGATCCTCCAGGCAGGCACAATTCTTCATCCAGACGGCATCTTCTATCTTCATCCTTCTGACACGGAGCGGCTCCATCTTCAAGACATCCGGCACGGAGCATCCTACTGAGAAATGAAGGTTCCTTTAAGGGACGTCATCCAAGATAGCATCGCTTGAATTCCGATTGGCTGATAGAATTCTATAAGCCAATGGGAATTAAAGGATAAAAAATCCTATTGGCTGTTACAATCAGCCAATAGGATTGAGCTTCAATCCTATTGGCTGATGCGATCAACCTATAGGATTGAGCTTGCATTCTATTGGCTGTTCCAATCAGCCAATAGAATGCAAGCTCATTCCTATTGGCTGATTGCATCAGCCAAAAGGATTTTTTACCCTTTAATTCCGATTGGCTGATAGAATTCTATCAGCCAATCAGAATTCAAGGGACGCCATCTTGGATGACGCCATTTAAAGGAACCTTCATTCTTCAAGAGGATTCGAAAGAAGAGGATGCTCCGCGCCAGATGTCTTGAAGATGGAGCCGCTCCGCGTTGGAAGGATGAAGACTTCTGCCCGCCTGGAGGACCACTTCTTGTCACTTGGATGAAGACTTCTCCCGGCTTCGTTGGGGACTTCTGCCCACTTGGATGAAGACTTATCCTGGCTTGATGAGGATGGATGTCCGGTCTTCAAAAACTGTAAGTGACTCTTTGGGGGTTAGTGTTAGGTTTTTTTAAGGGTTTATTGGGTGGGTTTTATTTTTAGCTTAGGGTTTGAGCAATGGGCAATTCCCATCCAAATGCCCTTTTCAGGGCAATGGGGAGCTTAGGTTTTTTAGATAGGATTTTATTTGGGGGGTTTGGTTGTGTGGTTGGTGGGTTTTACTGTTGGGGGGTTGTTTGTATTTTTTTTACAGGTAAAAGAGCTGATTTATTTGGGGCAATGCCCTTTTAAGGGCTATTGGCAGATTAGTTTAGGCTAGGTTTTTTTTATTTGGGGGGGGGGGGGCTTTTTTATTTTTATAGGGTTTTTAGGTTAGGTGTAATTAGTTTAAATATTTGATAATTTCTTTTTTATTTTGTGTAATTTAGTGTTTATTTTTTTGTAATTTAGTTAATTGTATTTAATTAATGTAATTTATTTAATTGTAGTGTAATGTTAGGTGTTAGTATAATACAGGTTAGGTTTTATTTTACAGGTAAGTTTGTATTTATTTGAACTAGGTAATTAGTAAATAGTTAATAACTATTTAGTAACTAGTCTACCTAGTTAAAATAAATACAAACTTAGCTGTGAAATAAAAATAAAACCTAAGATAGCTACAATGTAACTATTAGTTATATTGTAGCTATCTTAGGGTTTATTTTACAGGTATTTAGTTTTAAATATGTATTATTTAGGTAATAATAGTAAGTTTATTTAGATTTATTTTAATTATATTAAAGTTAGGGGTGTTAGGGTTATAATTAGACTTAGGGTTAGGTTTAGGGGTTAATATATTTATTTAGTGTTAGTGATGTGGGAGGCCAGAGGTTTAGGGGTTAATAACTTTAGTATAGTTGTGGCGATGACATTGGGGGGGGGGCAGATTAGGGGTTAATAAGTGTAGGTAGGTAGCAACAACATTGGGGGCAGCAGATAAGGGTCTTATAAATGTATGTAGATAGCAACGACATTGGGGCGGCAGATTAGGGGTTAATAAGTGTAATGTAGGTGTCGGCGATGTCGGGGGCGGCAGATAAGAAGTTAATAACTGTAGGTAGGTGGAAGCGACATTGGAGGAGGCAGATTAGGGGTTAATAATTGTAGGTAGGTGGCAGCGATGTCGGAGGCAGCAGATTAGAGGTTAATAACTGTAATGTAGGTGGCGGCAATGTTAGGAGCAGCAGATTAGGGGTTAATAAGTGGCATGTAGGTGTCGGCTATGTCGGGGGTGGAAGATTAGGGGTGTTTAGACTCTGGGTTTATGTTAGGGTGTTAGGTGTAAACATAACTTTTCCTTCCCCATAAGAATCAATGGGGCTGCGTTATGGAGCTTTACGCTCCTTTATTGTAGGTGTTAGGCTTTTTTTCAGCTGGCTCTCCCCATTGATGTCTATGGAGAAATAGTGCACAAGCACGTAAAAAGGCTCAAAGCAGCGCTGGTATTTGTGTGCGGTATGGAGCTCAACACTGCCATATTCTCCGCTAATGCTGGGTTTTTGCAAACCTGTAATAGCAGCGAGCGGTGGAAATAACTTGCAAGTTAGTAGCGAGACGCTCATAACGCAAAACTCGTAATCTGGCTGATTATTTTTAGTAATTTTATATTGATGCTGATCAAACTGGATTGCATCCATAAATGATTACTATATTAAATTTACTTGTTATTTTTTTGCTTGGCTATTTTTTTATGCATTATTTCAGTTAATGAATTTAATCATAATATCCAATATTTTTTAATTTGATGTATCATTAACCTTTTTGATTGGATTCCTTGAAAAAGATTATAGTCCCTATTTAATCCCTTTGGATACATACTGTCTAATTTATTGATCCATATTACTTCTCTTTGTTTTAATTTCTTAATTCTGTCCTGACCTCTTCTCTGTTTAGGTATATGTTCCAATACTTAAAATATTAATTGACTAACATTGTGATTGTTTTCTTTAAAATGTTCTGAGATTGGTAGATCTATTTATGTCGTGTGAGTCTGTCTTTTATTTTTTGACTAGTCTCCCCTATACAAATTAATCTACAAGGACACTTTAATAGGTAAACAACATATTCTGTCTGGCAGGTGTATAGACCATCAATTTTATATATTTTTTCCTGTTTGAGGATGTGACACTGTATCTTATAACACTATTACAGTGAGAACAACTATAGCATGGGAAGGTTCCTTTAAGGATGTTAGTATTGTATATTTATTACTCCCTATGTCAGTTTTGACTAGACTGTCATATAAGTTTCTTGGTCTTTTGCAAGAGAGTATTGGCAAGTTTTGGAACTCACTAATTTCAGTGTAACTATTTTTAAGAGCATACCAGTGTTTTTTAATGATTCCTGAGATATGTTTACTGTTAACATTATATGTGCTAATAAAGGGAATCCTGTTTACTTGTGCATTTTTACTTTTCTTAAGTAACAATTATTTTCTATCAATTTGATTAACCTTATTTAATTCAGTATCCAATATTTGTTTGGGATAACCTCTTTGGGTGAATTTGTTGCTCATTTCCTCCATTCTTTTTTTACAAGAGTTTGTATCACTTACAATCCGTTTAACCCTAATATATTGAGATTTAGGTAAGGATTTCACAGTACTTTCTGGATGACAGCTATTATAGAATAATAGGGTGTTCTTATCAGTTTCTTTGACAAAAATGTCTGTTTAGACCATAACATCCAGGAAGTTAATAGATTTAATATTATCCTTCATTACATTACCCGTATTAGCATTTCTTGAACATTTAGAAAAATTAGCTTTTAGTCGTAATCTTCTGAAGAACCTATAAAGTTTAATGTCCAAGTTCAGATTGTTTAGTGTTTTACTGGGGCAAAATCCCAAACCTCTATTTAATAAGTCTATTTGACTTTGTGATAAAGTTGTATGTGATATTGTTGATCACTAGATTCTTTTCATGTGGCGGTTTCTCGGTGGTCAACTTAAGACTTCGTTGGTGATTGTGGCTGCCCCTCCTCCTCCGTCTCGTCTGGCTCCCTGTGGGAAAAAAGATGGCTGGGACTGAGGTGTTGTTCCTGCTAAATTGCCTCTTAAAGTTTCACTTGCATTGGATCGTACAGAGCGGTCTCTCCCGTGACGATTCTGGCACCTGACGTCACCTCTGTAACCTCACTCCTTGCGAGATTTCCATCTGTTTACATTAGACTTGTGCAGCTTCGAAAAATTTGTTTCGGTTTGGTTCGGATCGATTCGGATCGATTCGAATTTCGGTTCGGATCTATTCGAATTCGGAAAAATGCAAATTAATTCGTTTCAGATTCATTCGGATTGTTTCGGATTCGGAAAAAAATCGGTTCGGTTCGATTCGATTCGGTTCGAATCGATTCGGAAATTCGGAATTTCGGTAAGTGTTAGGTGGGATGTGCTGTTTATTACACTAGTATTATGTACTGTATATTAGGTTTAACCCATAGCAGAGTGATAAAAGCTAATATACTGTACAATACTAGTGTAATACACGGCCATCCGAATCTACCGAATACATCCGAATCGATTCGGATGTATTCGAATCGATTCAGATGTATTCGATTCAATTCGGAATTATTCGGTAGATTCGGCAGTATTTAAATTCGGAAATTTTAATTGACCCGAATCTCCGAATTTTCCGGATTTTTCCGAATTTCCGAATCGATCCGAAACGAATCGCACATGACTAGTATACATGACTATTCAAATAGTCATCAGCATCACAAGAAAATTTGTTATGTTTGCGGTACTCATTGGACTTGCGGACTTCCTCTATGTTAGTATCCACTTCTGTTTTCAAAGTAGCAAACTCAGTGGGGCCTAGTTGTCAAGCCGTCAACATCAAATACGCTGGAATTCCGCAGCGTATTTGTGGCAAGGCTGATTCGCCTTAGTTATCAAAGGCTAGAGACCGGCAAAAGTAGAATTTTGTGACGTAAACTTCGATCCGCCGGACTCAGTCCGACACAGATCGATTCTTACGTCACTACAGATGTTCCGCACACAAGTGCGGCACAATCTGACTACTTTTGCTAGTTATCAAAAAACTAGCAGGTACGCTCGGCACTTTTCCGGCCCAGCGTACCTGGTTTTCAAACCGCCACCCTGGAGGCGGCGGATCCCATAGGAATCAATGGGAGTCTGACCATAGCGAAAGTACAAGTTCGCTGCTGCCAGACATCCCATTGATTCCTATGGGAGATGTCTGCACCTAACACCCTAACATGTACTCCGAGTCTAAACACCACTAATCTGTCCCCCCTACACCGCCGCAACTAAATAAAGTTATTACCCCCTAAACCGCCGCTCCCGGAGCCCACCGCAAGCTACTCTATACATATTAACCCCTAAACTGCCGCTCCCGGAGCCCACTGCAAGCTACTCTATACATATTAACCCCTAAACCGCCACTCCCGGAGCCCACCGCAACCTATATTAAATTTATTAACCCCTAATCTGCCCCCCCTACACCGTCGCCACCTATAATACATTTATTGACCCCTATCCTGCCCCCCACTACACCGCCACCACTGTAATAAAATTATTAACCCCTAAACCTAAGTCTAACACTAACCCTAACACCCCCTAACTTAAATATTAATTAAATAAATCTAAATAATATTTCTATTATGAACTAAATTAATCCTATTTAAAACTAAATACTTACCTTTAAAATAAACCCTAATATAGCTACAATATAAATAATAATTATATTGTAGCTATCTTAGGATTTATTTTTATTTTATAGGTAACTTTCAATTTATTTTAACTAGGTACAATAGCTATTAAATAATGATTAACTATTTAATAGCTTACCTAGCTAAAATAAAGAGAAATGTACCTGTAAAATAAAAACTAACCTAAGTTACAATTACACCTAACACTACACTATACTTTAATACATTATTCCTATTTAAAACTAAATACTTACCTGTAAAATAAACCCTAAGATAGCTACAATGTAATTAATAATTATATTGTAGCTATTTTAGGAATTATATTTATTTTACAGGTAACTTTGTATTTATTTTAGCTAGTTAGAATAGTTATTAAATAGTTATTAACTATTTAATAACTACCTAGCTAAAAGAAATACAAAATTACCTGTAAAATAAATCCTAACCTAAGTTACAATTAAACCTAACACTACACTATCATTAAATAAATTAAATAAATTAACTACAAATAACTACAATTAAATACAATTACATAAACTAACTAAAGTACAAAAAAAAGCTGTTACAAAAAATAAAAAAAATAGGTTACAAACATTTTAAAAATATTACAACAATTTTAAGCTACTTACACCTAATCTAAGACCCCTAATAAAATAACAAACCCCCCCAAATAAAAAAATGCCCTACCCCATTCTAAATTAAAAAAGTTCAAAGCTCTTTTACCTTACCAGCCCTTAAAAGGGCCATTTGTGGGGCATGCCCCAAAGAATTCAGCTCTTTTGCCTGTAAAAGAAAAATACAACCCCCCCCCAACATTAAAACCCACCACCCACATACCCCTAATCTAACCCAAACCCCCCTTAAAATAACCTAACACTAATCCCCTGAAGATCATCCTACCTTTAGTCGTCTTCACTCAGCCGAGCAGCGATGGAACCGAAGAGGAGAACCGGACCGGCAGAAGTTATCCTCCAAGCGGCGCTGAAGAAATCTTCCATCCGATGAAGTGATCCTCCAAGCGGTGCTGAAAAATTCTTCCATCCGGGCGATGTCATCTTCCAAGAGGCGCTGAAGAAGTCTTCTATCCGGGCGATGTCATCTTCCAAGCGGGGTCTTGAATCTTCATCCCGCCGACGCGGAACATCCTTCTTTACCGACGGACTACCGACGAATGAAGGCTCCTTTAAGGGACGTCATCCAAGATGGTGTCCCTTCAATTCCGATTGGCTGATAGGATTCTATCAGCCAATCGGAATTAAGGTAGGAAAAATCTGATTGGCTGATTGAATCAGCCAATCAGATTCAAGTTCAATCCGATTGGCTGATCCAATCAGCCAATCAGATTGAGCTTGCATTCTATTGGCTGATCGGAACAGCCAATAGAATGCGAGCTCAATCTGATTGGCTGATTGGATCAGCCAATCGGATTGAACTTGATTCTGATTGGCTGATTCCATCAGCCAATCAGAATTTTCCTACCTTAATTCCGATTGGCTGATAGAATCCTATCAGCCAATCGGAATTCGAGGGACGCCATCTTTGATGATGTCCCTTAAAGGAACCTTCATTCTTCAGTTGGACGTCGGAAGAAGAAGATTGATCCACGCTGGAGGTCTTCAAGATGGAGCCGTTCCTCATCGGATGAAGATAGAAGATGCCGCTTGGATCAAGATGGTTGCCGGTCCGGATCTCCTCTTCTTCCCGAATAGGATGAAGACTTTGGAGCCTCTTCTGGACCTCTTCAGCCGCCGCTTGATAGAAGATTTCTGCCAGATTATGGATCACCAGCCCCCGCTTGGGCTTGGATGAAGATTTCGGAGCCTGGAGCGATCGGTGAACCTGGCATGGTGAAGATAAGGTAGGAAGATCTTCATGTGCTTAGTGTTAGGTTTATTTAAGGGGGGTTTGGGTTAGATTAGGGGTATGTGGGTGGTGGGTTGTAATGTTGGGGGGGGATTGTATGGGTTTTTTTTACAGGCAAAAGAGCTGAATTATTTGGGGCATGCCCCGCAAATGGCCATTTTCAGGACTGGTAAGGTAAAAGAGCTTTGAACTTTTTTAATTTAGAATAGGGTAGGGCATTTTTTTATTTTGGGTTCTTTGTTATTTTATTAGGGGGCTTAGAGTAGGTGTAATTAGTTTAAAATTGTTGTAATATTTTTCTAATGTTTGTAAATATTTTTTTATTTTTTGTAACTTAGTTCTTTTTTATTTTTTGTACTTTAGTTAGTTTATTTAATTGTAGTTATTTGTAGGTATTGTATTTAATTAATTTATTGATAGTGTAGTGTTAGGTTTAATTGTAGATAATTGTAGGTAGTTTATTTAATTAATGTATTGATAGTGTAGTGTTAGGTTTAATAGTAACTTAGGTTAGGATTTATTTTACAGGTAATTTTGTAATTATTTTAACTATTTTAGCTATTGTACCTGGTTAAAATAATTAGAAAGTTGCCTGTAAAATAAATATTAATCCTAAAATAGCTACAATATAATTATAATTTATATTGTAGCTATATTAGGATTTATTTTACAGGTAAGTATTTAGCTTTAAATAGGATTAATTTATATAATAAGAGTTAATTTATTTCGTTAGATTTAAATTATATTTAACTTAGGGGGGTGTTAGTGTTAGGGTTAGACTTAGCTTTAGGGGTTAATCCATTTATTAGAGTACCGGCGAGATCCGGTCGGCAGATTAGGGGTTAATTATTGTAGGTAGGTGGAGGCGACGTTGTGGGGGGCAGATTAGGGGTTAATAAATATAATATAGGGGTCGGCGGTGTTAGGGGCAGCAGATTAGGGGTACATAGGTATAATGTAGGTTGCAGCGGTGTACGGAGCGGCAGATTAGGGGTTAATAATAATATGCAGGGGTCAGCGATAGCAGGGGTGGCAGATTAGGGGTTAATACATATAATATAGGGGTTGGCGGTGTTAGGGGCAGCAGTTTAAGGGTACATAAGTATAATGTAGGTAGCGGCGGTGTACGGAGCGGCAGATTAGGGGTTAAAAAAATATGCAGGTGTCAGTGATAGCGGGGGCAGCAGAATAGGGGTTAATAAGTGTAAGGTTAGGGGTGTTTAGACTTGGGGTACATGTTAGAGTGTTAGGTGCAGACGTAGGAAGTGTTTCCCCATAGAAAACAATGGGGCTGCGTTAGGAGCTGAACGCTGCTTTTTTGCAGGTGTTTGGTTTTTATTCAGCTCAAATGGCCCCATTGTTTTCTATGGGGGAATCGTGCACGAGCACGTTTTTTAAGCTGGCCGCGTCCGTAAGCACCGCTGGAATTTAGAGTTGCAGTGGCGGTAAATATGCTCTACGCTCCCTTTTTTGGAGCCTAACGCAGCCATTCTGTGAACTGTAAATACCAGCTGTATTTAAAAGGTGCGGGGGAAAAAAACCATGCATAGCTAACGCACCCCTTTGGCCGCAGAACTCTAAATCTAGCCGTAGGTAAGGGATAATTTTTATTTCAAACCAACTTCTAATGCTTCGATTTTATGTTGATTAACTTGTATTTCTTTCTGGATACGTTGAATGCTCAATATCATCAAATCGAATGAGCATTTGTTGAGAAGCTGTCATTGTTTATTAGATTGAATGTTTTTTGTTATGTAATGTCCAAACTGTTCTCCTAATACAAAACAATAACCATTACAATTATACATGATGGCATATCACTGTGTTGATGCCAAAAACTCAGATTAAAGGTACAGTCAACACTTGAATTATTGTTGTTTAAAAATAAATATAATTCATTTATTACCCATTGTCCAGTTTGGAATAACCAACACTGTAATAGAAATAAATGTTTTTACCTCTGTGATTACCTTTTATCTATGCCTCTCCAAACTGACCCCTTATTTCAGTTCTTTTGACAGACCTGCATTTTAGCAAATCAGTGCTCACTCCAGGGTAAATATATGTGCATGAGCTCAAAGTTTTCTATATGAAACACATTAACTAATGCCCTCTAGTGGTCAAAATACATTCAGATTAGAGGCAGTCTTCAAGGTCTAAGAAATTAGCATATGAACCTCCTAGGTTTAGTTTCAACTAAGAACACCAAGAGAACAAAGCAAAATTGGTGATAAAAATACATTGGAAAGATGGTTAAAATTACATTTCCGATTTAAATCATGAATCTTTTGTTTGACATGACTGTCCCTTTAAACAAGAACATATGCTAACATATACTAATCCTTAGGGCTTGTTGGTGTATATATATATATATATATATATATATATATATATATATATATATATATATATATATAGATAGATAGATAGATAGATAGATATATACGTGCTTGTTAAAACAAGCAAATATTTGAATTTTATAATAAGCCTGTATGCCATATTTCTCTCTATGTGTTAAATAAAGTGTATATTTTTAAAGCTAGATTAAAGTGTTTTATTTAGGAAATATATTTCATTTAAAAGGGGCATCAAAACAGAAAATTTGCCTACATGATTTTGACAGAGCATAACATTTTAAACAACATTCATGTTTACTCATATTCTTTGAATTGTTAATATTTTCAGAAAGGTTTATCTAGGAAAGCTCAGGAGCAGTAAAGAACATAGCTTGGATCTGCTGATTGATGGCTGCATATATCTACCGATTGTCATTGCCTCATCCATCTGATCACTTAAAAACTAGTAGTGTATTGACGCTCCTTCAATACATTATACCAAGAGACTGAAGCACATTTGAGAATAGAAGAGAATTGCAAACGGGGTTAAAATTGTATGTTTAACATAACTAAGGACATATACATTTAGGGTTTCATGTCCCTTTAAGACTTACATTTGAAATACATGCTCACAGTACTATATTTGGAGAATAACAATGTGGAATTGATACATGACACGATATTGAGCATTTACATTTAGAAGAAATATCAGGACATAACATGATAAAGGTGAATGCATATTGAGAAATTAATTCAAATACAAATGCGCATGTTTAGGAATTTTCAATGTAGAAAATTAAAAATAACACATTATTTGTTAATGGGAAAATATTGTTGACAAACATATGAAACAATATGGAGTATATTCATCGCTGAACGTTCATGGATTAACACTTTCCTCAAAATAGAATCAGGATCAACTACACATTGCCTTCATTTGTTTCTTCCATGAGACAGCCATCAATATATATTTATTTGCTCTTTATCATCTATGTTTAAACAATGTACATGATTGACACAATCCATAATCCAAAAAAATCATGGTTTAAACTTGTGTTCTCATTCGCAAAGGTGGCAAATCCAATATTGCGGGACAATGTAACCCAATCAAAGGACGGATTTAACACCTTTGCATGTGACGTCTTATGCAACATGGTGCATCTGAGATTGTGTAAAAACGTAATCCTAACCGATGTGGATTTTAAACCTTTGCAAATGACGTTTTATGCAACATGGAGCATCAGATATTGCGTAAAAACGTAATCCTAACCAATTATGGATTTTACACCTTTGCATGTGATGTCTTACGCAACATGGCGCATCCGAGATCGCGTAAAAACATAATCCTAACTAATGACAGATTTTACACCTTTGAATGTGACTTCTTATGCAACATGGTGCATCCATAATCGTATAAAATATAATCCTAACCAATGACGGATTTTACACCTTTGCATGTCAATAACAAACGTATTTCTATTTAAAAAAAACTAGTATGTGCTATATTGTTATCTATCAAGCGTGTTTGTTTCATATAATGCACAGCTTCACATAATGTAATGCTAGATAACATAATATTGTGATATATGAAATATAATCCATTATTGGTAATAAAAATATATTTAATTAGAATAGGAAGATTAGGAAATATTTAGGAAACAGCAGGTTTGAACATAGAAATAATGCTACTATGTACATTATGAAAATGTGTATGGTTTATACATTATATGTTAACTATTGTAATATATTGTTGGATAATTAAATATATTAAAAAATGAAAGAAACAGATTAATCATCTAAAATGTGTGCATTAAAAACAGTGATTTCTTTTTTTATACTACTACAATAAGATGTAAGGAAAATTGGAATATATATGCTGCCAACATTCAGATAACAGTCTGTTTTAAATTTATTATATGTGTATGTTGATGTCAAAAGAAATAATAATAAAACGTACACTATGAATGCATATCCATAAATTAAGAATTGTGGTCAGCATCACTTAAGGATTATCAACATAAATTATATTTTAGTAGAAATTACATTAATAAATAAAGAAGAAAAAAAAATGTTAAATGACATTCTTTTTATTATGATAAATATAATTTATAATTGTCATAAAACTTAAATAAATAAGATAACTTTAAACATGTCAGAATGCGAAAACAGCTCCTTTGGAGCTATCTAACAAGGTGACATAGTGCATCACAGTCCTTGGAGGGAGTTGACAAGGGCAAACAAAGGCCAACACAGTTCCTTTGGAGCCAGCTGACAAGGTGACATAGTGCATTACAGTCCTTGGAGGGAGTTGACAAGGGCAAACTAAGGCCAACACAGCCCTTTGGAGCCATCTGACAAGGTGAAATAGTGCATCACAGTCCTTGGAGAGAGTTGACAAGGGAAAACAAAGGACAACACAGCCCCTTTGGAGCCATCTGAAAAGGTGACATAGTGTATCACAGTCCTTTCAGGGAGTTGACAAGGGCAAACAAAGGACAACACAGCCCCTTTAGAGCCATCTGACAAGGTGACATAGTGCATCACAGTCCTTGGAGGCAGTTGACAAGGGAAAACAAAGGCCAACACAGCTCCTTTGGAGCCATCTGACAAGGTGACATAGTGCATCACAGTCATGTCAGGGATATAACAAAGGCAAACAAAGGCCAACACAGCCCCTTTGGAGCCATCTGACAAGGTGACATAGTGCATCACAGTCCATCGAGGGAGGTGACAAGGGCAAACAAAGACCAAAACAGCCTCTTTGGAGCAATCTGACAAGGTGACATAGTGCATCAAAGTCCTTTGAGGGAGTTGACAAGGGCAAATAAAGGCCAACACAGCCCCTTTGGAGCCATCTGACAAGGTGACATAGTGCATCACAGTCCTTGGAGGGAGTTGACAAGGGAAAACAAAGGCCAACACAGCCCCTTTGGAGCCATCTGACAAGGTGACATAGAGCATCACAGTCCTTGGAGGGAGTTGACAAGGGCAAACAAAGGCCAAGACAGCCCCTTTGGAGCCATCTGACAAGGTGACATAGTGCATAACAGTCCTGCCAGGGAGTTGACAAGGGCAAACAATGGCCAACATAGACCTTAGTCTAAATCTGACAAATGAAATAGTGCAGCAGGCACAACAAGAACTTCAAAATATAACAACATAACAACATGTAGATGGAGGAGTTATTTCTACTCCCTCAGGCCAGCTCCAGATCCTGGGAGAGGGGTCAAGATGGGAAGGGGCGGGAGGCTGATGCCCAGAAGTGGAAGTTCCACCTGAAATATATAATACAATTTTATAAATACATATATTATATGAATATATATTATTATCTTGAGAGAAATCAATATTCACCATCATTTAAAATCTGTATTGTTGTTCTCATAAAATATTTATACAAAGTCACAATAATGACTATGTTTAATGGATTGATTTGAATCAAGTATAATTAATAAGAATATTTAATTGATCCTTGAAACTCTGATTGTTCACTGGTTTTTTTTTCATGGAACGTTTGATCAATACATTAAAAACCATATTTTTATTATTATGTGCTAATCTTTATGATTTTATAATATGATATTTCTCTTTTTTATAATATATAAGTACGAATGTATGTATGTATTTGAGATTAAAACACCATAGAGTTCTTTTAGACACATGCCCATGGATTGACTTTGGAGACTCCAACAATTGGATAATATGGGAGTGTGTAATATGATCAAATCTAAATGGCCACTCCACATAGCCTTTGAAGCCTATTTATTAAAGGTCTGTCGGACCTGATCCAACAGTGCTGATCAGGTCTGACAGACCTCACTGAATGCGGAGAGCAATACGCTCTATGTATTCAGCATTGCGCCAGCAGCTCTTTGAGCTGCTGCTGCAACGCCACCCACTGCAGATTTGTGGCCAATCGGCCACCAGCAAGGGTGTGTCAATCAACCCAATCGTACTCAATCGGGTTGAATTGTGGTGATCTCTGTCCGTCTGTTCAGAGCAGGTGGACAGGGTTATGGAGCAGCGGTCTTTAGACTGCTGCTTCATAACTGCTGTTTCTGGCGATTCAGACAGAGCATGCAATTTTAACTGCTGTTAAAATTGCACTGCTGTTTCGTGATTCAGATAGAGCATGCAATTTTAAGCAACTTTCTAATTTACTCCTATTATTAATTTGTCTTGCTTCTCTTGCTATCTTTATTTGAAAAAGGCATCTAAGCAATTTTTTTGCTTTAGCACACTGGACAGCATTTGTTTATTGGTGGGTGAATTTATCCACCAATCAGCAAGAACAACCCAGGTTGTTCACCAAGGTTGTTCACCAAAAATGGGCCGGCATCTAAACTTACATTCTTGCATTTCAAATAGAGATACCAAGAGAATGAAATAAAAATGATAATAGGAGTAAATTAGAAAGTTTCTTAAAATTGCATGCTCTATCTGAATCACGAAAGGAAAAATTTGGGTTCAGTGTCCCTTTAAGCTTGATGGTTCAATCAATTACTATTCATAATATATACAGGTAGATACTACCGTTCATATTAAATATTAAGAATAGAATGGTATCTATCTGACATTACTTTTACAGAGTATGTTTTGTGAATATTTCTTTTACATTAGGATTAAATGTATGTCATCCCAATATTAATAGACACATTCAGAATTGCATTTTTTAGGTTAGAGGAATATTAATATTTGTTTGAGTGAAATGGACAGTCTTCACATAAATAATTTTCAAATCCCTTTACATATCATACATCATGAAATTAAATCAATGAATTTCAACACGATTATGTTTTATGTATACTTAGATGTGGTGGAGAAGCTCAGAACAATGATGAAATAATGAGTTGGTCTGAATCTAGGCACTCAGATGAATATCAATGACTGTCTGTACAATCATAAGAGGATTATTGGGTGTTTGGATGTAATATGCATATGACATCATAATGTCATTCATGACAATTCATACATAAATTGGAAAATAAATAAAAACATATGTCCATGCTGCATGATATAAAAAGGGGGCAGAAGTGTATTAGAAAAATAATGGAAAAATATTTTTTTAAAGGGACAAAGTTGTAGACTGTAGTTCTCTTCAATAGTATGATTTTGAAACAATATACTTTATATACGTGTTATATATATTTGACGTACCATATGACTCCAAGGGAACCACTTCCTCCTCCATCGCACAAGTTGTTACATCAAGATCTGTAAAACATAATATGTTGTGTACACATTAAAATCAAATATAATAACATGTGTTTCTGGTGCTCAAGGACACACATCAATGTTGCATTAAAGAGAAACTAAACCAAAGTTAGGAATTTCTTAATTTGGATGGAGCATGCAATTGAAATAAAATATATAATTATTGATGATTAATAATTAAATGTGATTGTATTTTGAAAATCCAGAAAAAAGCATAGTACACAGAACATTTAATAGTTCTCATGTGTGTATTGCTTGATGATTGTTGTCTACAGTTCTACAAAATATAAACATGTGCTAGCCATGTTCTGAAGCACAAAGGTGTAGACTAAGCAGCTTTGTGATCTTTATATTTAACTAATAAAATAAAAAATATATAATTAGAGGAGTACATTAAAAGTTTTTTTTTCAAATGGAATGCTTCATCATAATCATGATCAGAATATTTCTGAAAAATACACCTTTAATGATGTATGAATGAGTCAATGGACTTACCAGAACCCTGCAAAGGCAGGTCTTCATCAGTGCTGAATCCCTCCGAGCTTGTCACAACAACTAGATTTATTAATTATATAAATAACTATTATGTAACACAATTTGTACATCAGCTTTAAAAATATACATATCTGGTATTCAAAAATAGCATTATTCTAAACTATTTAAAAAAATATCTTTTGAAATGTGAAGACTAGACCACTAATATGAAAAATAAATTCATTATTTCATCAAGTTGAGTGGAAAGAAAATGAAGTATTTCACATATGTCTGATTTCTTAAAATATTAGACAGTCAATTCTTATCATATTCATCTATGGCATATCTACAAATAACTATTGGTCCCGGTTTTTAAAATAATCCAGACAGACAACACTTTGAATAACAACTGGTGACTACTAGAGCATAATACATGTGGAACATATATAAATGTGTGCAATGTACAGTAATCTGGTTTCTGACACAACACATATTGATCTCAATGCAAGACATAAGATATATTCTAAACTATGTCATCATGGTGCTGTTAGAATTTGCTCATATATTAAGGTAGTCCAAGAGTGAAAGATGTGATTTAAATCACAGTATGGTTTTATCAAAACAATGTAATGATTAATAAAGATATTTTCTATCTATAGATAAATTCAATATCAATATTTGAGAATATCAGTCTAAAGGAATGATCTATTCCATATGTTGATGTAATGAATCAGAGAGAGCATGCAATTTCAATCAAATATATAATTTCCTCCTATCATCATGAATATTTAATTATCCCCTCATAATATATTATGTTCCATATAGAATGTATGTAAATATATATAATCTGATTTGATATCATATTGTAAACAGATGTTCTCATTTTTCCTTTTGCTTTAATCCATCATTCTACACATGCTCTGAATCTACTAAAATATACAAATAGTATTTTTAATACTTATACAATATTTTGCAATAATATGCATTTTTTTACATGTTAGTTACAATGATATCTTTGATACTGACTTTTATGAAGGAGTTTATAAAATTCAATGTATAACTTAAATTGTATTTGAATAATATGTTTAAGTACAACATGGTTTCTTTGTTTATCTATATCTTAGCAACCTTACGTACAAGGGCATTGGTTAGGCCATTTAAGGTTTAATCCAATGAGAGTCCTACATACCATTTTTAAATGTTCTCTTTTGCGCACTTTTGTTATCAGTAGTGATTACAGCTAAAGCTGAAACACGTTTACTGTTTCACCTCTAGTACCCTTTCTGATTTTCCATGTAGAGTATTAGTAATTTTTAATTGCTTAGCAATACAAATTTGACTTTTTAAACTCCTAAGCTGTTCCGTAGATCTTTTTTGATTTGGATTCACTTGCCTGCAACAGAACAGCCCTTTTACCTTTATGAGGCACATTTTCTTCCATTTGAAAGGCTCTGTCAGCGGCTGGCTGTCCTGGTTACCCGATTGGCTTTTGCCGCCTGCCCCCTGAGTTACAGGTGATTGGGCATTGGTCGAATCAAGGGAACGGATCGTATATACGGTGTAGATGTTGTGAGGTATGAACGGGCAGTGAAAGTGAGCTGTTACACCGCCTCCATTATTCACTGCAAACTTCCGTGTTTACCAGGATACCATATGGGACACAGCTCTTACTGGACATGTCTGCTTCTTCCATTGCTTTTTTCATTTACTCAGCAGAATCGAGTGAGTTCACTCACTGTCTACTGTGAAACACCCCATCAGGTAACATAGTTACTATTTTATTGCTTGTTAAGCACTGTGGATACACAGGTGGATACACTGTTTGCATGTGAGCTGTTGCATTTACTCAAGGGGTTTCAGTGATACATTACCGCTTACCCACATAGTGGGCTTTTTTTTTTAAGACTGTATGGTACTCGATTGCACTTTTTGCCTCTACCAGTTCATAATCAGTCTAGCATTAAGTTGAGATTGATCACAATATTGCAATGGCATGATTGTAATCTAGTTCAAGCCCTAACAGAGATCATAGCAACATATTCACAGCACATTTGTTTTCAATGCTGTGGCGACTCTGTAACATAGGCTAGATCAAAATGCCCATATACAGTAACCTGACCAATATCTAAACATATTAACAAGATATTCTAGTATACCAGTAAGTTATTTACAAATAACATTTTTGTATTCAATCTGAATACTAGGTTATAATGAATGCTCACCCTCCTTTACTAAATACTATATATAAACTTCAAACTTGTGGTATTGTATCCCATTATTATTTGTTACAATGGACAACCAAATTAGAAGTTGGAGTATACACGGATACTATTTAGGATGTGAACAATTCAATAGAGCAATTTACTGGATCATGAACTTGTCAATAGTATCTATTTATAAACACATAAAGTGTTTCATACATTCAACTATATTATGGGTGCATATTTAAGTAGGAAAGTGATGAGACTGTTTATTAATAGATTACTTGTTCTAGATAAAAATTCTGTGTAAAGCCTTTAGTATTATTTAGAGGAATATCCAAAAAATGTTGTTCTCAGGTTATTTAGGAGAGATGGCTTGCATTTGGATGTTAAAGGAACAGAGTATCTGAGAGAGGAGTTCAAATGCTTTATTAGAAATCATTTAAACTAATAAAGGGGGGTAGCATTAATATATCCACCTGCCCCCCACAGCATGCCAAAACTGTTAGTCCAAGTAACAATTCTAGAAATTCTAGTAGAAAAATTCTTCGTGCCATGAGCACAAATGCTCGCAGCTTAGGAAATAAATTACCTGAACTCATTTCAATAATGACTAGGGACAACTTGGATTTAGTAGCTATAACAGAAAAATGGTACAATGATTTGCATGACTGGGACATAGTCATACCTGGATACAGGTTATTTAAAAAGAACAGAGTAGGAAAGAAAGGTGGAGGAGTTGCTCTGTATGTAAATGAAAATATAAAGGTTACTGAAATTGTAGGAACAAATGATGAGGAAAGTATTTGGGTGACTTTGGAAATTGGAGATAAAAATGTTTTTAGAATAGGGGTTGTATATAGGCCTCCATTGCAGGATGAAAAACTGGACAATCTGTTATTAGAAGAAATAACCAAAATGACCATGAAGGGTAAGGTTATAATACTGGGGGACTTTAACTTGCCAGATATAGACTGGAAGATTCCTTCTGCTAGATCAGCTAGAAGCAGGTATATTCTTGAATCTCTGCTAGGGGAATCACTTGAGCAATTAGTCAAGGAACCAACTCGTAAGGAAGCTATATTAGATCTAATACTTACAAACAGTGATACAGTTTCAGATGTGTCTGTAGGTGAGAATTTAGGATCCAGTGATCATCAATCTGTTTGGTTTAGTATTCATGTGCAGGAACTGTCCACCCAGACTAAAACAAAAGTTTTAGACTTTAGGACGGCAGATTTTTCATTAATGGGAGAATACCTAAAAAAACTATTTAAAATGGAAAACTCTTATTACAGGGGTTCAAGAACAGTGGGAATTTGTGAAAGGTGCCATTTTAGATGCAACCGCACATTGTGTTAGACATGTCTGTAAAAGTAAAAGAAAGCGGAAACCAATTTGGTTTTCCAAAGAAGTAGCACATGCTGTAAAGACAAAAAAGATAGCTTATAAAAATTACAGACACACACAAGCAGATGATGATATGAAAATATGGAGACTCCAACAAAAAAAGACTAAGCAGTTAATTAGGAAGTTTAAAGCTCATGCAGAAGAGAAGATAGCACAGTCAGTAAAACATGGGGACAAAACATTATTTAGATATATCAGTGAAAGAAGAAAAAATAAGGTAGGAATAGTAAAGTTGAAATCAGTTGATGGTAGAATAATAGAAGGAGATAAGCAGATTGCAGACTGTCTCAATAATTACTTCTGTTCTGTTTTCACAAAAGATTGTGAAGATACAATGTCTACATTAAGGGATGCTACGAAAAATAGAAACAAGCTTAACAGTAATCTTTTTACAGAGGATGAGGTTTTGTTAGCATTATCAAAAATAAATGTTAAAAAGGCAGTGGGTCCTGATAATATTCATCCAAGGGTTTTAAAAGAACTTTGATCAGTGCTAACTGTCCCATTAACTGATCTGTTTAATCAGTCACTTTTAACAGGAGCTGTCCCAGATGATTGGAGAATGGCAAATGTAATACCTCTTCATAAAAAGGGCAGTAGAGAAGAATCTGGCAACTACAGGCCAGTTAGTTTAACTTCAGTAGTAGGGAAATTAATGGAAAGTCTCTTAAAAGAAAGAATTATGACTTACATAAAGACAAACAATTTAGAGGACCAAAATCAGCATGGTTTTACTTCAGGGAGATCATGTCAGACTAATCTAATTGACTTCTTTGATTATGTAACAAAAGTATTAGACAAGGGTGGAGCAGTTGATGTAGCATATCTAGATTTCAGCAAAGCATTTGACACCGTCCCACACAATAAACTAATTCACAAACTGTATCTCCTTGGTCTAGATTCAAAAATTGTGAACTGGGTGGAATGCTGGCTTAAGGACAGAAAACAAAGTGTCTTAGTAAATGGAGTTCATTCAGCAGAGGGGGCTGTTACTAGTGGTGTTCCTCAGGGGTCAGTTCTGGGGCCTGTTTTGTTTAACATATTTATCTGCGATATCAGCAAAGGGCTAGAGGGGAAAGTATGTCTCTTTGCAGATGATACAAAAATTTGTAACAGAGTGGACGTTCCAGGGGGGGTAGACAAAATGAGAAGTGATATACAACAATTGGAGGATTGGACAAACGACTGGGATCTAAAGTTTAACACAGCAAAGTGTAAAATAATGCATTTAGGGAAGAAAAATCCAAATGTTAATTACAGACTCAATGACACTTTACTGACTGTTACAGATGAGGAACAGGACTTGGGAATTATTATTTCAGATGATTTAAAACTTAGTAAACAATGTAGTAATGCAGCGAGTAAGGCTAGCAGAATGCTTGGATGTATTGGTAGAGGTATTTGCAGCAGAAATAGTAAGGTTCTTATGCCACTTTATAGATCATTAGTTAGGCCTCATCTTGAGTATTGTGTGCAGTTCTGGAGGCCATATCTTCAGAAGGATATTAACAAACTTGAATCTGTGCAAAGGAGGGCTACTAAAATGGTACATGGTCTAAAAAATAAAACTTACCAGGATAGGCTGAATGACCTAAATATGTATAGCTTAGAGGAGAGAAGGAAAAGAGGTGATATGATAGCAACTTTCAAGTACATTAAAGGGTTTAGTAAAACTGAGGCTGTGGGTATTTTACATAAAATGGAAAATTCAAGAACAAGGGGTCATGAGCTCAAGCTAAAGGGTAGTAGATTCAGGAGTAATTTGAGGAAGCACTTCTTTACAGAAAGAGTGATTGATTTATGGAATAAACTTCCTCAAGAAGTAGTAGCAACAAACACTGTGGGGGACTTTAAAAATGCATGGGACAAGCATAAGGCTATCCTACGAACTAGATAAGTTTATACTGTTAGGTAAGGTCGGGCAGACTTGCTGGGCCTATGGTTCTTATCTGCCGTCAATATCCATGTTTCTATGTTTCTATGTTTCTCATTAATACCATTTGGCATTACAGAGTTCAAATTAAATATCCACCTTGCTTCTTTTTTTAATAAGGTTTGTTCTGTGGCACCTCCTCTAATGCCAAATCGTAATGTTTCCAATCCCCAACATTTAAAAGTACTAGTTTTGCCATTATAGTGTTGTAGAAAATGTTGTGCAACGCTTGTAATTTGTTTGCCTTTCTCTACATATTTGGCTGCATTTCTAATGTTACTTAAATGTTTGGTCATTCTTTTACCCATCTGTCTAGTCATCATTCCTACATAGATTAAATCACAACTGCAGGATACACAGTATATTACATTAGTAGTTTTACATGTAATATGATTCCTTATGGTCCATTTATTGTGGAATCTATCCACCATAGTTTTCTTTTTTACCATATATGTGCACACTTTACAGTTGCCACAGGCTATAGAGCCTTTGTATAGTGGTGGCTTCTTAGCTTTTCTATCGAAATGACTGATCGTCAAGTGATCACTAACGGCTAGATTTAGAGTTTTGTCGGTAAGGACCCGCGTAGATAACGCTGGCTTTTTTCTGGCCGCACCATAAAAATAACTCTGGTATTGAGAGTCCACATAAAGGCTGCGTTAGGCTCCAAAAAAGGAGTGTAGAGCATATTTAACGCAGCTTCAACTCTCGATACCAGAGTTGCTTACGGCCGCGGCCAGCCTCAAAAATGTGCTCGTGCACGATTCCCCCATAGGAAACAATGGGGCTGTTTGAGCTGAAAAAAAACCTAACACCTGCAAAAAAGCCGCGTTCAGCTCCTAACGCAGCCCCATTGTTTGCTATGGGGAAACACTTCCTAAGTCTGCACCTAACACCCTAACATGTACCCCGAGTCTAAACACCCCTAGCCTTACACTTATTAACCCTAATCTGCCGCCCCCGCTATTGCTGACCCCTGCATATTATTTTTAACCCCTAATCTGCCGCTCCGTAAACCGCCGCTACTTACATTATCCTTATGTACCCCTAATCTGCTGCCCCTAACACCGCCGACCCCTATGTTATATTTATTAACCCCTAATCTGCCCCCCACAACGTCGCCTCCACATGCCTACACTTATTAACCCCTAATCTGCCGAGCGGACCGCACCGCTATCATAATAAAGCTATATTAGGATTTATTTTACAGGTAAGTATTTAGCTTTAAATAGGAATAATTTATTTAATAAGAGTTAATTAATTTCGTTAGATTTAAATTATATTTAAGTTAGGGGGGTGTTAGTGTTAGGGTTAGACTTAGCTTTAGGGGTTAATACATTTATTAGAATAGCGGTGAGCTCCGGTCGGCAGATTAGGGGTTAATAATTGAAGTTAGGTGTCGGCGATGTTAGGGAGGGCAGATTAGGGGTTAATACTATTTATTATAGGGTTAGTGAGGCGGATTAGGGGTTAATAACTTTATTATAGTAGCGGTGCGGTCCGCTCGGCAGATTAGGGGTTAATAAGTGTAGGCAGGTGGAGGCGACGTTGAGGGGGGCAGATTAGGGGTTAATAAATATAATATAGGGGTCGGCAGTGTTAGGGGCAGCAGATTAGGGGTACATAAGGATAACTTAAGTAGCGGCGCTTTGAGGTCGGCAGATTAGGGGTTATTTATTGTAGGTAGCTGGCTGCGATGTTGTGGGGGGCAGGTTAGGGGTTAATAAATATAATATAGGGGTCGGCGGTGTTAGGGGCATCAGATTAGGGGTACATAAGGATAACGTAGGTGGCGGACGGCAGATTAGGGGTTAAAAAAATTAAATCGAGTGGCGGCGATGTGGGGGGGCCTCGGTTTAGGGGTACATAGGTAGTTTATGGGTGTTAGTGTACTTTAGAGTACAGTAGTTAAGAGCTTTATGAACCGGCGTTAGCCCAGAAAGCTCTTAACTACTGACTTTTTTCTGCGGCTGGAGTTTTGTCGTTAGAATTCTAACGCTCACTTCAGACACGACTCTAAATACCAGAGTTAGAAAAATCCCATTGAAAAGATAGGATACGCAATTGACGTAAGGGGATCTGCGGTATGGAAAAGTCGTGGCTGAAAAGTGAGCGTTAGACCCTTTTTTGAGTGACTCCAAATACCGGAGGTAGCCTAAAACCAGCGTTAGGAGCCTCTAACGCTGGTTTTCACGGCTACCGCCAAACTACAAATCTAGGCCTTAGATTGTTCGCTCTCTTATATGTAAATAATGGTTTAATAGGAATGATAGGCTGAAGTTGTTCATCAGTTTGTAAAACATGCCAATGTTTTAGTAAAATATTGGATACTTGGTTGCTCTGATTGGTAAATGTAGAAATAAACCTAAGGGGATTAGAATCTTCAACAATTTTTTGGGGGGTTTCAAAAGCTCCTGTCTGTTTCTATTTAAAGCTTTCTGGTAGGCTCTTTTTAGGGACTTTTTGGAATAGCCAAGCAGAAGTAATCTTTCTCTCAATTCCTTAGCTGCTTTATTAAATGACTCAAATGATGAACTGTTGCTACGGATCCTTAAGTACTAGCCTATTGATAGAATTTTTGATTGTGTTTGGGTGGTGGTGACTGTCTGCACTTAAGATATTGTTGGTAGCTGTTGGTTTCCTATAAGTGTCAGTTTCCAAACAATCATTGACCTTTTGATAGTTAAATCAAGAAATTCCACCTGTAACTCATCACATGTAATTGTCAAGTACAAGCCAAAAGGATTGGTGTTCAGTAGGGATATAAACTCATTCAACAGTTCTTTAGGACCCTCCCATACAAAGAAAATATTGTCAATATACATGGAACAGTGGGCTATATACTGTGTATACTGTTGAAGAGTTTCATGAAACACAACAGTTACCTTCCACCAGCGCAGGTATATATTAGCATACGTCGGGACACAGGATGTCCCCATTACATGTTTGTAAATAAAATTTACCATCAAATACAAAGTAGTTATGCCCAAGCACCGATTCTAATAAATTAATAATACATTGTTTGGATTAGTTGGACATAGATTCATTTTTCCTAAGAAAGTGTGAAACTGCTTTGCACCCCCATTGTCTCTCTATGCTGGTATATAATGATTCAACATCACAGGTGACTAAAGTTGAATTTGGGGTTACGGTAAGTGTGTTAATCTTGTTGAATGAGAACATGCATGGTGTCTCTAGTGTGTGAGGGTAAAGAGTCAACAATGTAGCGTAATCTGGCGTCAACGTATTTGTTCGGCTTTTCAGTGAGAGACCCAATGCCAGACACAATAGGCCTCCCTGGTGGGCATGTTTGGTTTTTGTGAATTTTTGGTAACAAATACAATGTTGCTACTTTGGGTTGCTTAACTTCTAGGTATTTGAGTTCCTTCTTATCAATTACGCCTTCAGAAGCTGCAGAATTGATCAATAAATTATACTGTTTAAGAAAATCATCAGTGGGGTTACCAAAGAGACTTTTGTAGTTCCTCTGATTACTAAGTTGTTTTTTGGCTTCTTCCACATACATATGTGTGGGCCACAATACAATATTCCCCCCCTTATCACTCTGTTTTATTTGAACATCTGTCCATTGAGTAATAGAGTTTAAGGCAAGTTTTTCCTCTCTGGACAAATTAACATGTATATTGTCATAATTTTCAGATAATGCTAGTATGTCTTTACATACAAGATTTAAAAACGTCAGAGTGTTATAGGAGGTACTAGGTGGAGGTATAAAATGTGATTTTGTTTTAAGCACATTGTGCCAATTAGTATCTGAGGTGATAGTCTCATTAGTTTCGTTAGTAGATTCCTCTAATAGAGTGATTAGATCACTAATAGCTGCGGCATCATTTCTATCTAAACCTTCAGTCTCTAAATTTGATGAAAAATATTTCTTAAGTAGTATTTTGCGTGTAAATAAGTGCACATCTTTTATAGTCTCAAACTTGTCAAGTGTAGGTGTTGGTACAAATGACAAACCCTTTTTAAGAACTGAAATTTCTATAGTGATCAAAATTTTGTCAGACAGATTAATTATATTTAACTCTTGTTGACTTGTTTCTTTTTGATTAGGGATTTTTGGTTGAATTTGACTTGTTTTCTGGTTCTGGGTCTGTTTTCCCCTACCCCTCCGGGTTCTCCGCCTAAAGGAACATTCCCATTGCCACCATGAGGTGTTATCCTATTACGTAGAATGGGTTTAGGTCTTAAATCTTAATCAGAATTATCAGCATCTGTGGTGTCACAGTCTTTATACGAAAAGTCTGAATCAGTATTTATAGATTTGTTAATATTCCACATATATACTGATTTATTTGCATAATCTGTTAAATCTCTTTCTATTTTTTTCACTTTTTATCTGAAATAAACTTGGCAAATCTTTCTACCTCTTCCTTAGTCTTAACATAGGATTTTTGGAATTCCTCCTTTAGCTCGTATTGTTTTAACTCTCCACTGATTTTAGTAATTTCATCAGTTATTTCATTAAGCTTATCCATCTCATGCTCTATCAGGTAACCTAGCTACAGAGTGTACAGTTTAATAAATTAAAAAAACTGATTTATTAACAAATTTTAAAATGGAATAAACATTACATAAAATAACTAAGAATAAACCTAGTTGTATCCTCTCATTCCTAATTCTAAACGAACAAAAAGTCCCTAAAAAGAGCCTACCAGAATGCTTTAAATAGAAACAGACAGGAGCTTTTGAAACCCAAAAAAATTGTTGAAGATTCCATTCCCCTTGGTTTTATTTCTACATTTACCAATCAGAGCAACCAAGTATCCAATATTTTACTAAAACATTGGCATGTCTTAAAAACTGATGAACAACTTCAGCCTATCATTCCTATTAAACCATTATTTACATATAGGAGAGCGAGCAATCTTAGTGATCGCTTGACAATCAGTCATTTCAATAGAAATGCTAAGAAGCCACCACTATACAAAGGCTCTATAGCCTGTGGCAACTGTAAAGTGTGCACACATATGGTAAAAAAGAAAACTATGGTGGATAGATTCCACAATAAATGGACCATACAGAATTATATTACAAGTAAAACTACTTATGTAATATACTGTGTATCCTGCAGTTGTGATTTAATCTATGTAGGAATGACGACTAGACAGATGGGTAAAACTATGACCGAACATTTAAGTAACATTAGAAATGCCGTCAAAGACGTATAGAAAGGCAAACAAATTACAAGCATTGCACGACATTTCCTACAACACCATAATGGCAAAAAAGTACTTTTAAATGTTGTGGATTGAAAACATTACGATTTGGCATTAGAGGAGGTGACACAGAACAAACCTTATTAAAAAACGAAGCAAGGTGGATATTTAATTTGAACTCTGTAATGCCAAATGGAATGAATGAAAACAAAAATTTGTGGGTATTCCTCTAAGTAATACTAAAGGCTTTACACAGAATTTTTATCTAGCAAAAATAATCTTTTAATAAACAGTCTCATCACTTTCCTACTTAAATATGCACCCATAATATAGTTGAATGTATGAAACACTTTATGTGTTTATAAATAGATACTATTGACAAGTTCATGATCCAGTAAATTCCTCTATTGAATTGTTCACATCCTAAATAGCATCCGTGTATACTCCAACTTCTAATTTGGTTGTCCATTGTAACTAATAATAATGGGATACAATACCACAAGTTGGAAGTTTATATATAGTATTTAGTAAAGGAGGGTGAGCATTCATTATAACCTAGTATTCAGATAGAATACAAAAATGTTATTTGTAAATAACTTACTGGTATACTAGAATATCTTGTTAATATGTTTAGATATTGGTCAGGTTACTGTATATGGGCATTTTGATCTAGCCTATGTTACAGAGTCGCCACAGCATTGAAAACAAATGTGCTGTGAATACATTGCTATAATCTCCGTTAGGGGTTGAACTAGATTACAATCATGCCATTGCAATATCGTGATCAATCTCAACTTAATACATCCAACTTTGACTATATGATTTAATAGCTGTACACACATACTAGTCACCTTTCTGTGGCAAGCGGTATCTAAACGACGTCATATTCACTATTATAAGTAAATCGCTAATAACATAAACCGCTCAGGTAGTGAAAGTGGTGTGATTGATATGAGTGCATGTTTAAGTAGTGATAATGCCGCAATTTGCATTATGCTTATACTCACACTATATTACCCTTATGTCAACATAATTTAACTTTAACACGTATATTCAATACATCGAGCCATATTACTTATAGGCACAAGATAACTGCCTGTTGATTGGCCCAAGGTATTTTGCATGTAACCAATGAGAAGACCCCCTGAGTACTGTCCTTTGTGACATCATGGTATTTGGATTTGTTCTGAAGGGGGTGTGAAGCTCTCTCTCTGTATGATTGGCCGATATTTGGCTGTATAGGGTACTTAAAGCGATGTGAGAGCGGCACTCGGCTTGTCAATTTTGTTTTCACATTGAGAAAGGCCGCATCTCGGCCGAAACGCATTTGTGTTATTGTGTGTTTTACATTGTTTTTTTCCTAATCAATCAGTAGTTAGTTTGTGGGTAATACAGTTCTGGCCATCCCTGGCACCGGAAGCCGAAGTATCCAGTTATCGGCCAGGAATACGGGGGGTTGGTTTTGGCTGTGTGCCCTCTGTTCTTTCTTGTTTAGAATTAGGAATTAGAGGATTCAACTAGGTTTATTCTTAGTTATTTTATGTAATGTTTATTACATTTTAAAAAAATTTAATAAATCAGTTTTTTAATTTATTAAACTGTACACCCTGTAGCTGAGAGTTTCTCAGCATTATTACTACCCGGATTAGGTAAGAGTGCTAATTAACCCCTTCTTGTCCCTTCTTCTCCCCCCCTATTCCTAATTTGTATTATACAGTATACTTCTAAGGGGCAGCACCAAGGATTATTATATCCTTTTTATTTCCTATGTGACACTTGATCACAGTGCCAATATCTTCCATTAGCTTGTTACATTACACTTTTTGTCATACTCGATCTTGTTATATGAATATATATTTGACCTGTGTGAGGACGTTGTATGTAAACTGTCCACTTATCTTTAATGATTCAGTGCAGACTCTTAAAGGGACAGTATACTATAATATTTGGATCACTTAATGTGTTTACAATTCCTTATCATTTTATTAGCAGCAGAGTATGAAATGTATGAAATTACATTTTTCAATTTTGTCTATGAATTATTATTTTGAAGTCACAACAAAATACATTTTTCTTACCTTGGATAGATAATCTGATCTGCTACTTTATCCCATTGTTTACATATACATACTTCTTATATCTGCAAAACAATCAACCTCAAACATTTTTACTTTGTTTTACCTTATATATTGTTTAACCCACTGGGAGTGAAATATTTTATAATGGCTGTGTTTACACAGCTTTGCCTTAAGGACAAAAACCTTATGAATAGGTGGAGACACCACAGGAGAAATAAACTATTTGAAAATAAAAAAGGGTAACAGAAATACTTGTAAACAATTTTATACACTCCAGCAGGTAAAGAGGATAATTGTAAGAAATTATATTTTGAAATATCTATGAGTTAGCTGTCCCTTCAAATGACTCCACTAGAGTGAAACGTCATCAATAAGTCATGAATATAACATTAAACTACAGTGTCACTTTAATCTAACAAGTTCACCCTAAACATTTCTTAAAAGTGACATGACCAAAGTTGCTATGTAAACTTAATACTGCATAGCCTCGTCATTAACATTTTAGGATTTATATATCTTAAAATCACACAAACAAAAATGATATGGCTGTATCTAACTCTACCTTAACTTTTCTAAGATACAAGACTTTAACACTCATTATCTGCTTGAGCTGTGTTGATATTTAATTTTTAGACAAAAAAAAAACAACTGTATTATATTTAATATCAGGCATGTGCTTGTAAAATAGAAACTTTAAATAACAGTAATGGGACTAATATTTTGTTTACATGTCCTAATATTAGAAGTATGAATTTCTTATTATCTTACTTGGATAGAGAATATATATACGCCTCTGATGAAGAAGTAGGTATATACTTTGAAACGCGTTAGGTTTTATAAGTGGGTGTACAGTTTGTTCTTACCACGGCACCGGCAGCCTTTAGTGGCATCCAATTTTAATTTGATTTGATTGAATTTTCCTACAGCTGACAGTCCCAGGGCAAACACTTGCTTTATTACTGCTGAAAGAGTGTAAGCAGCACTACACACTAGTAACAGCCCTTTTGGGAGAGCAAAGGATTGACTGTCTGTGTTTATTGAAACATATCAATAATTTTTAGATCTGCAAAGTTTTATTTATATTTATATGTATTTGCAAATTGCATGAACTTATTTATTTGGGCACTTTTTGGCATAAAACAAACAGGCCTGTCTTGGTACTATAAATACTACAAGGAAAATACCATACTAAGGACAATTAGCTCGTATAAGGTATTGGGTACCCTTACCACAATAACCTAACAAGAGACCAATTGTTAGTGCCAAGATAAATACCACGTAAGGAAAAGGAGAGGATACCAACAGACATATCAATACAGCATTTACTCTCCCTTATGTTTTCTGCATGAATGCTTACCTCATTATAGATTGAGGGCATAAAGTGTAAGTGTAAACTTTTTAAAGGATTACTTTCCTTTTTTTTTTAAGTCTAAAACGGAACATAGATTTTGCATTGTTTGCAACGAAGCTTCCTTTTGCCGTAAAAATATATTTTATTTTATGGCCATGACATCATGTCATCCAGCCCACAAATGTGGGCCGTCTAAGGGCTAACAAACTCGCCAATCATATCTCTTGATTTTGCATATAACTTACATATATTATTGGCATTCAACGCATGCACAATAACATTTCCTTTCTCTCGCATGCGCGCATTGGGGCACTCAAGCCAAGATGATAGCTGACAGGACGATGACATTAACTGTGCAGCGAAGTCTATGATGTTGCGCTAACTCACGCATGCGCAATGCGTCTCGGAGTCGCCATGTTCCAACTGCAGTTGTCAGCCCGGATTGGGAATCCGTAACGGCAGACAACTAAGTGGGTTTGGAAAAATTAATTATTTCAAAATTATATATTGTTTAAATGTTGCATATTTAATAAAGCATCCCTATTACAAAAATGTTTATTTAAATGTATACTTGTGTGACATACCCATTACAAATCTGACTACAGTGTCCCTTTAAGCTTTTTAGGAAATAAACCCTTTGTATCACAGAGTTACTCAATCGGCTAGATTTAGAGTTTTGTCGGTAAAGACCAGCGTAGCTAACGCTGCTTTTTTTCCCAGCACACCCTTAAGACAACGCTGGTATTTAGAGTTGTCTGAGTGGCTGCGTTAGGCTCAGAAAAGGGAGCGTTGAGCAGAATTTAGCTCCACTTCAACCCTCAATACCAGCATTGCCTACGGTAGCGGTAAGCTGGCAAAACGTGCTCGTGCACGATATCCCCATAGGAAACAATGGGGCTGAGCTGGCCGAAAAAAAACCTAACACCTGCAAAAAAGCAGCATTCAGCTCCTAACGCAGCCCCATTGTTTCCTATGGGTAAAC